>NW_020201100.1:3808-43178 GCF_001531365.2 Cynara cardunculus var. scolymus | reverse complement strand
TCCAAGCCCAAAGATTTAAATATTTCCTTAAATTAAGGCCCACAAATCTAAAATAACCAAAATGTCCAAGCCTGGAACAAGACTAGCTGTCGAACAGAATGATCAGTTTGGGCAACCAGCGCCTCAGAAAGAAGACAACAGAGCCTTTGCGAAGAAAAGACGCCAGAGCTTCTGTGAAGAGACTCAGAGCTTCTGCAAAGAGATGCCAGAGCCTCTGTGGAGAGACACAGAGTCTCTGTGAAAAGATAGTCTTTGAGAAGAATTGCAAGAGTCTTTGTGAAAGGACACAGAGTCTCTGAGAAGAGGCAACAGAGCCTCTGTAGATAGTGCCAGAGCCTCTGTAGCTATCACCAGAGCCTCTGTGGCTAACGCCAGAGCCTCTGATCGAATTGGCAACCTCTTCAAGATCATACTCTGAATAAGGTTAATCCTAAAAGACTTAGTTTTCTAATGAAGATTTCGAAATGAGGTCCTAACCTGGAAATCCAAAAGTGTAGAGTTGTTACAGGGTAGACCCTTCTAAGAAAAGGACTGAAGAGCAGACCTCTATGGATGCATTGTTAGAGGATGTTGAGACTTTGACCTCTCCTAGTCCCACTCAAAAGGATCCTCCCTCTAAAAAGAGGAAGGCTTTGGGAAAGAAGGCTGCCAAGAAAACCTCCCAATCCACTGGTCCTGCCCTCAAGAAGAAGAAGACTGCTACTGTTGCCAAAGGCAAAACATTAGCCTTGGAAGACTCTCCTAGAAGAACCACAAGACAGTCACAGAATGCTGCAGCATCCAAACAGCATCCTGCTGCCACTTCCTCCACTCCAGCAATCACAGAAAGGTCCATGTTATCTTTGGAGGGTTTTAGCTCTGTCAAAGCTAAGGCTTTGTTCAAGAAGTTCAAAAACAAGATTGCCTGGCCCAACAAAGGTTTTGATCAAAGAAGTGTGGAGGAATGCCCATTCATCAGAGAGGTAATTGATAGCTTGGGATGGCAAACTTTCTGTAAGGTACATTGCTCTTACAATCTCTCACTCATTAGAGAGTTTTATGCTGAAGTTGTTGCTAGCAAGTCCTGTATGATTCAGGTTAGAGGGGTAAGCTTGTCCTTTGATGATGAAACATTGAACAATGTCTTAGGACTCACCACACACTTCAACTCAGATTTTGAGACTCTTTTACACACTGCCTCTGAGGCCAAGCTAAATAAAATCTGTGAAGCAGTAGTCAGACCAGGAACCACATAGGAGCATCATTCAAACTTTTCTCTAAGGGTCTTCAAAGCTGCAAATTTGACACCAAATGCTAATATATGGGTCAATTTTGTCAAGCATTCACTACACCCTACAACCCATGACAGTTCCTTAAATGTTGAAAGAATGGTTTTGTTGTATTGCATTTTGAAGGGGAAAACAATCAATGTTGGTGAGATATTACACAAAGCTATTGTGTACTGTGCTAACAGGACCCAAGGGAAGCAGTATCTCCCTAGGGTCATTGACAGGTTGATAAAAAGTATGGGAGTACCTGTTTTCAAAGAGGATGTCATCATCAAGGAAGGAGCAGAGAGGTCTACTATAGACTTGAAGGCTGTGTCAAGACTGAGGAAGAGGACAAGCAGAAGTATGGGACCAGTGGACATGATGGGCATGATTCAGGACCTGTTGTCTCAGAACAGCCACCTGTTAGACAGCATGTTAAAGCAGAGGTCTGAGACTTTAGAGAAAATGAAAGAGCTGAAAGATAAAGTGAGGAAGCAGATTCAAAAAGGGCAGAGGCGGGGAAGGAGAGAGTTGAAGGATTTGAAGCAGAAAGTAAAGGAGATGGTGGGCAAGAAGTTGAAGAAGATGGGGAAGAGGCTGAAGAGCCTAAAAGAAAAGAACAGGAGATTGAAGAAGGAGAACCAACAACTCAAGAATGCAGCCATGGATGCAGCCATGGAACCTCAGGCCACACAGCCTACTCCCTTAGAGTAGGACAGGTTCATTCATTCATCTTTAGCTTCCAAAATTTATTTTTATTTGAATCTGGGGATAGTTTTCTTACTTTTTAGTTTTATTCTCATACTTGATTACATGATCATTGCTTATAAAATTTGATATTATAGCCTAAATAAATTTGAGGGTAAATAGCCATTCACCTACTAATTGTGTTCTTGCTAGAACTAGCATGTGTCTTTTCTTGAAGCAAAAATTCCACTCACACACCAATGCACAAATGGGTATGATTTAGGCCATTCTTCATTTATTACTCTCAAAATAGCCACTTGTAGCCTTATACACACTATCCACCCAACATAGCCAATGAGGGCATTGTCAAAGTTCCAAGTTTGGGGGAGGGTATACCACAAAGGCCAMAACTTCAATACAAAAGAGCAAAGCTCTAATAAGAAGCCTTTGTGGGATCTGTTTTGAAGCACAAAAATGTCCCATAGGGGCAATGTGCATGCTTTCATCATAAAGAGCACAAAGTGCCAAAAATTTAACAAAAAGATTGAATGATGAAGCATAAAAGGAAAAAGGCAAAGTAAGAAAAGAAAATAGCCAAAGAGAGGAAAACCTTAAACAAAGTCCTATTGACCCTATCAAAAGAGGTGTGTTGAGTTCATTAAAGAAAAGACTAGTGCTAGCATATGGTCATACATGAAAAGTAGGCTATGAATGGTTTGCTAAAAATTTATGATGGGCTATGAGGTTCATAATTATATGCTTTGTGTTGTGTGTGCACTTACTGCCTTAATCTTGTATATCTTGCTATATTGAGTCCTTTTTGGTTGTCATTTGGTTGCTTGTGGACAAGCAACACTTTAAGTTTGGGGGTRTGATAAGCATGGTTTATTACATGCTTAAAGTACCCATTTCCTTTGTTTAATAGGTAGATTCTTCTAGTTTATCCCAACCTTGAGTTATTTTTACTTCATTATTTTCCATTTATTATGTTTGGAGCTTAATGTTGTGATGGACTTGTTTTTACAACAATTTGGGAGTAGATGACATCTTTAACTTACAAATACTGCACTATGATGCTGCGACATTCCAGCAGCATTGGCCCGATCCGGTGCGGCTTTTTGGAGAAGTGCTTAATAGTTCAACCATGGTCAAGGAACGAAATCTTAGCTTGAAGAACCGTCAGTTTTTGCCCTCAAACAACTGGTGAATAGGACTTTGGAAGACTTTTTGGATGACCTTTGGTGATTGAGTTGATGTCTCTTTTTTGGTACCATAATGATGAACATTTCCCTTTCCAATGTTTTTGTCTTTTAGTCTATGTTTGTGTGTATAAAAGGGGACCTTGGGTGCCTCTTGTCAAACCATCTGATCTTTTATCTTTTGTTCCTCAAACACTCTCAAGCTTTTAGTAGCTTTATGTTTATGCAAGCTTTTAAGTTTTTCTTTAAATATTGTTCTTCGTCTTGAGGTGTTGTAGCATTGTCAGTTATTTATTTACTTTTATCATCCTTTACTTTCTGTCATTTATATTCAGTCATTTACATTCATGTTTTTACTTTATGTCATTTATTTATGTCATTTACTTTCCGTAATGAGTAGATAATTCCATTAGCTCGGGTGTAGGGTAAAGGGTGAAATGTTAAAYCGAATGAAAGTGGACATTGTTTCGCAATAACAATGTTCCACTATTTCATTCAAGTTCTATAAAACCAAGCACACTTCTTGACGAGTTGATCACTTTGAAAGTATTAAACTTCCATGGACTTAGAGATAAGTCATTGATAAGCACGTCAGCTTGAATGATATGAGAGATAGACTTGAGAAAGTTACCGACAAAGAGACTTGTCATTTATGTTTTTCAAACTTAACTCCCGATGGGTTGATCACTCTCTAAAAGTGTCAAAGTGTGATAGATTCAAAGATGAACTATCTTGAACACACCAACTTGGATGATATGGGAATCGGCTCGAAAGAGTAATTTTTAACAAAGAGATTTGTTTAGCCATATATTTTGAAGACACCATTTGTCACTATCCCTAGTCTGAATACCAAATAGAGATATGGGTGGAAAGCTATAATATATTGCAAAGGTGAAGTTCGAGAGGAATACCTTCAAGATAAATGGTGGAACTAGTTCTTCTACAGCATTGTCTGCTGGATTTTGTGTTTACGTTTCACCCCAAGTATTACCCCGTGCTACCTTTATTATTCTGTTATATTATCTTTGTTAACTCAGAATCAACCTGAAGTCTTCATTTTCATCTTCTGAAATCTTTTCTTTCACTGGACTCTTATTTAACTTTTGCTACAATCCCCGTGGACGATAATCCGGTACTTGTACCACTTTATTACTTGAAAAGACGATATTGAGTCATATTGTATACTTGCTTTGTGGCCCAATTCTTTAGTCAAAAAGGTGTAAGATATACCCGACCAATTGTCTTGTGAATTTTTGCAAAAACAAACTCAAGGCTAGAGAGTCATCTAGAATCTATACTAATTGTTAGAATCATTCTTTAACAGATATGACATTTTTCTTTTAAATGCAGGTTTTGAAAAACCTACCCGTGAACTTGCACTGCAAATTGAAAAAGTTATGCGAGCACTTGGGGACTATCTTGGTGTGAAGGTCCATGCTTGTGTTGGTGGAACCAGCTTTCGTGAAGACCTGCGTATCCTCTCGGCTGGTGTCTATGTTGTCGTTGGTACTTCTGGTCGTGTCTTTGACATGCTCATGAGGCAGTCACTTCGTGCTGATTACATCAAGATGTTTGTGTTGGATGAAGCTGATGAAATGCTTTCCAGAGGTTTCATGGATCTGGTTATTTCTTTTACCTTAAATTTTACTTTGACTGTCTACTACAAGTAGATTTGAAGATAGATTTTCATAAAGTCCTGCATTATTGTCATGAAGAAATATGTTGGGACTGAATGATACATATGATTTTTTTAATTGGGATGACATAAAGATTCATGTTAGGATTGAATGATTATACTATTTCATGTAACAAATTTTCAAAGTTTTTTCTTTTACCCATTTTGATATGATCTGTTAAATTTTGGTGATGTAAATGTAAAGTTTTTGGTCCACATTGTCGTGACCCTTTTGTAAACTTTTTGTAAATGGGCATGCCATAAGATGCTACAAGATCAACATATTACCGGTTAAAATGGGTAAAATAAGAAATTTTGGAACTTTATTGTGGAAAAAATTCTTTTTTACCACTAAATAAGAACTAGGGGCTGTTTGTTTATCTCTTAATAGTTTCATTAAGAGGTAGTCTTTGAATCGCTAAGGGGTCATATTGTTTGACTAAAAACGGGTATGCTTTTTAATGGTACTAAAACTCTGAACGATTTTTTATCTCGGGCTTCCTCGAACCATTTAGCGCCCCTAATTTCATTCTAAACAATTGCCAAATCATAGTAACAGGAAAAGACTGAAAGATAAAATCATAGTAGCAGGAATCTGGATACGGAAGGGAAAAACTTTTTTCTTGAAAATATACATACAACAAGACACACATATGATTATATGAACCATTCGGTTGATATATGAACTATCAATGTTAGCATCCTTTTCTTCTCTTGGACTTTGTGTCCCTACAGCTAAAAACAGTGACATCTGCAAATTGTAACTGTATGAATTGTGAAAGATGAAGGATCTTTCAATAACGATCACTTGAATAATACAACAAGCAACCAAAAAATTCAATCATCTCCTGAAAACAAGTTATATTTGCAATGGTTCCTTCAATTCAGAAAAACACAAGGCATCATCCATGAATGACTCATATATCCAAGTATGCAGGGCCGTCCCTGGGGGAGGGCGGCACGGGCGCACGTCTAGGGTCCAAAAATATCAGGGGCCCAAAATTTTCCCTTAAAAACAATGATAGTCTAAAAGAATTTAATAAATTAAAAAAACTCAAAAGATTGTAGCATATAACAAGAGACAAAAAGAATTTAGTAGATAATAAGAGCCTAAAAATATATCAACTAATTACACTGAAGAAGAAAATAAAATTAATTAATTGGTTATTCATTATATGTTATTGTTTATTGTCTCTCTAACTTTTTTTTATCTTCAACAAGGTCCAATGATATTGGTTATTGATATCTCTATATGCTTGACTGTTTTCGTACTTCAATAATTCAACATTAAGATCATGTGTTTGCTATTACTATATATTTTTGCTGAATATTTTTATCAATTTCTACTTCTATTGGCTAATGTTGTTTGGTTATGTTGTTCTAATTGTTTTTGTTGACTATTGTTATCAATTTTTGCTTTTACATAAAATATTTTACTATTGTTTACAATCAATCTATTGTTCTTATAATTTATAACGTGTTTCATAGTTTTGTAATTAATCAATAAATTTTTTCTACTAGATGTGTAAAGTAATATCTCTTATGTATGCCATGTTCCATAAACTTATAATCTTAACATCTTATTTTAGTTGAGCAAAAAAAGAAGAAAAAATAGAATTTAAATATTTTTATCAATTGTTTGACTTATGTATCTTTCATTAAGATTCCACCATAACACAATATTCTATTTAAGTGTTCAAACAATCATTTGTTAAGTTTGCATATTATATGTTTAATGCATTATTTATTCTTATTGGATCTCAATAAATCATCTTTTCTTTCATATTCTTATTGATCATCATTTGTCTACTTGTCTAAAAACATTGATAATCTTCTTTATTATTGATCTTTCATTGACTCTCACAATTACTACATTCACATGATTATCTTTTGTATCAAAATAACATATATTTCTTGTTATGAACTAAAAAAATTCTTACTTTTTATAAAAACTTATCTCTATAGTTTCTATACTCTTGGTTACAAATTACCTAATAAGAAGTACGTAAATTTAAGTACTCTCTTATATATCTATATTAAAAATAAATAAGATTTCTTTCCTCAGTAAATTATTAGCATTTCTTGTACTCAATTTTATACTAATGAAAAACATTTAGTGAATTTTTTTTCATACTTACCAAGCGTCACTACAAGAAAAGTGAGCTTTGACGATGTGCTTTTTAGCGATGACATGTTTCCGCCACAAGTTATAGGACGATATGCTGTTATATACACTTTCTGATGATAAATGAACTTTTTAGCGACAACAAAAGTGGTTACTAAAATTCTTGTTTCTTGCAATGGGCCCTGTTTATACATTCGTCCAGACGGGCCTGCAAGTATGGTGTAGGTATTTTGCACTATTTGCATTTCTTCTATGAGTATCATGTTAGGGTTATGTCAGAATTTTGGTGTACTCTGAAGATTCGTTGGTCTCATCTTTATTGCTTTGGTAGTTAGTATCTTATTTCAAGTCAAGAATTCTTCTTTTTGTGCATGGTTGACTTAGGGGCCGTAAGTAATAGTGTTAAATTTTACCGGTAAACACTTACCGGGTAAGTGTTTGGTAAACGGCCCCTTACCCGGTAAGTGCTTACCGGTAACATTTAACACTATTATTTACTTATTGTGTAAGATTTTAGTCCATCAAAATGACATTATATGCATCTGATAAGCGCTTACCGTGGTAAGAGTCGTCGCCCTCACTTACCGGGTAAGACTCATGGTTCTTGTCTCGCTCTTATCGGGTAAGATTCTTAGTCCTTACCATATTCATCCGATGAGGTAATGTGACTTGGTAAGCCCTTACTCCGGTAAGTGTCCCTAAGAGTTGGTAAACAGTCCCTTAATTCTGATCAAGATGTTCCTTTCTATAACTTTATTCAGCATGTATGCTGCTGAATGCTACCTGAGAAAGCAAGTTAATAAATTGTTTTAATTAGCAAAATGGATACAGGGAGACAGTCAGGATAATTATGCATCTTTTATAGCGATGCTACTGTCGCGCAATTTGTGCAGAAATCTTCCAAGGCTATTAACTAACTATCTATGTTCCATGCAAAAGATGCAGTAGCCGCCTAACACTGGGGCTTATTATGATAAAAAAAATTTCATGGTCAGCCAGGCCCAATCTTGTGATCTGAAGGAGTTGGTCCAGAAGTTAAAACCTGAATCAATTGGCAGAGAGATTGAGAAGGCAACATCTAGCATTTACCCGTTGCAGAATGTTTTCATCCACAAAGTTAAAATTTTGAAGGCTCCCAAGCTCGACCTAGGAAAATTGATGGAGGTAAGAGGGTTTATGATTTTTAGCTATCACATATAAAAATGCGTGTAAAAGCTATGCAATTTGATCATGGTGATTGCACCAATGTCATGTATCTATCGTTGTCGATCTTGATTGATGTGATTGTCATTTTGTATCGATTGTTTTTTTGATCTTGATTGATATGGTTATTATTCCTAAATGTTTCTTACGATGATATGTAGGTTCATGGAGATTACTCTCAAGATGTTGGTGTGAAAATGGAAATGGAAATGGAATGGCGTGCAGACGAGCCGATAGCTGAAGAAACAGAAGTTATTGGTGCCTGAAGAGAGTTGTTTTTTCCCCCACCTTTTCCTATAATATCTTGAAGTTGAAACAAATGAAGATGACATTTTTGTGATAGAGAAGAGGATATTTTGGTCTGAATTTGGATATGCAATTTTTGTAGTTGAGTACTTGATTATGATAATGGTTTCAAATTATGCAAAAACGGTTCTTTATCCTGCAATGAGCTAGTTATGTTCATTTCTTGTTCACCATTATATTGAATGAGATTATGCCCCTTTTGCAAAAACATAGAATTTTTCTTCTTGGAGCATCTCCAACTGTTCTTTTTGTCTTGAAAATGGAAACATAGGAAATAAAGTGTAAAAATTTTAAAGTTTTAAATAACTACTTAAAAATATTCCCATTTTATTTATTATAAATTAAATTTTAAATAATATTTTATTAAATATATGAAATATTTCAATAATGTAATTAATATTGTAATTTTTAAAATGTTGTTTGAATGTAATTCTGGATGCGGTGGATTGGTTCGGCTATGTGATGTAGCTAGGACTAAGGAGAAATATAAATGGACATTGACACCAACCTTATTTATTTGTGCCAGCCGCACATATAGAGTGTTACAATTCTTTTTTTATATGATATATGGTAAAATCTGGATTATTAATGGTAAATTAATTATGATGTATCCATGCTTTTTTTAGCGATGTAATATAAATCGGTATAACAATTGGTTAAATAAAAAGCTAACCCAATACAATAGATTGATAAATTAGTAGCGTTTGTGTGAAAGAAAAGAAAACAAGGGAAAATAAATGAAATGAACAATGTAGATGCTTATTTTTGCTTCTGCTCTTCTGGTTTAAGACGAGACCATTGTATTTATATCTTTAATATAGAATTTTTTTTTTTTTTTTGCTGCTTATGTGTATGCACATTTCTACCCATTGAGTTTTCCAAATTTGTGGAGCTCTACTTAGATACTCTTTATCTTGTTTCGAGGCTATAACTTATCCTTTTTTGTTAAGTTCAAGTATGACAACAATGACGTTAAGGCTCACATTAATTTACATCTTATACACTTAGACCTTGATTTTGAGGGAGATATATTGAGATGTTTGATATGTTTTCTGATCCTCAATAAAATTTGACATCCCGCAGCATTGCGTGGGTACACAATTAGTTATTAACAAATAAGGGAGCTTGTTGGTTTCTAACCATTAGATTTGATAATAACTCAGATACATCCGATCCAACACTTCGAAACATTTTTGTATTTATGTCTTAAGCTCTGATTGCTTGACGTAGATTACAATCAAAATTTAAATTGCTCCAAAATTCAGATTAGGATGCAAATCCAGATATGTTTATCAGATTTGTCCTTAATAGACATTTAGTACCAAATTTGAATCATGTTTTGATCCTACAAATCGTTTTAATATTTGAATGTTTTATAGTCTTGCTGGAATCCGAAATATAGCTTATGTTTTGAAGAGAATAATTAGAATATGATTTCTTTTGTGAAAGTCTTATCATTATCAGTACTGGTGCAAAAGAAAAATGTCTCTAAGAAAATTGAAGACTAGTTAAAGCGAAGTTGATAGTCCCACTTTAATCAATCTTCATGAAAACTCTTCAACAACGGCAGATTTGATTATACTTGTAAGAACACTTTGATGAGAGAGATGAAGGTTGAGAGAGAAAGTCAAAACTCTAAAGTTGGTCAAACCTTCTTTACGTATTATGAATTTACAATATGAGCTCCTGCCAAAATTACAAAGAAAATACCCTTTATATAAGGTCAAACATCTAGACAAAGACAAAGTCAAAGTCAAACTATTCTAAGAAAAGTCAAACACGATGACTTTTAATACAATTATAGACAAAATTAACTTTCAAGACAAATACAATTTATCACTGATTTTCAGTCCTAACAGAAGTCAAGATAGTCACTAAAGCGGATTGGATTGTCATCTAGCCAATTGAAGACCAGTACGAGATAAATTCAAAAATATTTTGACAAATATTAAGGCGAGCCAATTTTTAAGTGCAAACTTAACTAGCAAGTTAAACTCACAAACTCTACCAACTCTTGTCCCAATATGGAAAAATGTCAAGCATGTCAATCTAAGTAAGTTTTAAACTACTATTTTATTACTGTTCCTTCTGGATATAGAAGGATGGTGTGTTAAATAAATGTCTACTTTAACCTCAAAAGAATGAAATGAAGAGTACAAGCATGCATTATCCAACAAATCATATGAAGACAAGCATTAAATTTGGATAACAACATTTAATGCAATGGTGGCTCTAAAATGCAACATTTCTCAAATGTTGCCACTCACTATTGTTAGAAGAAATTTTGTGTGATAGTTTCTTAGGCAAAACTGGCATCAACATCTATAGCACTATCTTAATTCTTCTTATCTGAAAGAGTACCTTCTTATATTACTCTTTCAGTTTTTAGCAAATATATCACTGACCAGATTGTTTAGGATAAGATATTACCTTCGTAGCTTCCACAACAAACAAATATGTAACTCTTTGTTTTTATAAACACACAAAAGTGAAAAGTGAAAATTTGTTGTGTTTCTATTCACCTCCTCCTACGAACACTTCATGTCCTAATCATTATCATTCCAAGACTAACAACTACCACACCAATATTGTTCGTCGTCACAGCCGTCAAAGCCACCAACCATTGACCCTCACCCGCCCACCCTACCCCATCCCTACGTCCACCTATGAAATACCCCCCGGGTTATCCCCGCATCACACCCCCACCCACCTACCACCCCTAAACCCGACACCACTATTTTCGTCATTACAACCTCCATGCCAATTCCCCAAAACATACAGATTCCAATTTTTTTTTGTGATTCTATTCCAATTACTTCAAAGTTAAATTCATCTGATGGATTTCAATTTCATCAAATTCCATTATGTGTAGTAAACCTCCTTTAAGTGTTTTATTTTTTATACATAGGGTTTGTCATAATCAAATAGGAGATTATTTTTGACCCCTATCCTATTAGAAGAATTGGGGAGTGACAAACTTTGTAATAAATACTTAGCCAATTGGTTTCGAAAGAATGTGCATTTAGATGCATTTTCGATGATAGTGATCAAATGGTAAAATATTTATCATTAACCAAGCAAAATGATCACCTTTACTAGATGAAGGTAGGAGTTGATACTAACAACTGAAGCGGATTATTCCACATTAATAGATAAGTTTTGAGGTATCATATGGAATCCTAACACTTACTCAACCTAAGATACAAGCATCAGATGATCCTAACCAACTGATGATGCCCTTAACAGATGGGCTGAACCATCAATTGAAGATGTCGACACTTGAAGGTCCAACAACTGAAGGATCAACATCTAACGATGTAATTGCTGATAAAATATCTACCAAAGACAACAAGGACAGAGGTACACTATCATACCTGCTACAAAAGTGTTTTACTCCTCAATAGTCATCCAGGTAAGGACTTCAAACATGTATAACATTTCATGCATGTGTGGTATGCAAGTAACTAGATGAAATTGGTGAAACAAACAATGAAATGTACTTCTTCCTTACCATTTGTCTTCATGCTGATATTTTTACTTTGTAGAGGATGTTGCCTATAAATACCAATGAAGACCTTGAAGATCAGTATGCAGAAAATAGTGCTCAAAGAGAATATCTTGTTATTTTTCAAAGTTTTTAAATTTCATCTTCTATTGTCTTTTTGTAACTTCCGTTTCTTAATAGAATACTTGTTATAGTTGACTGAGTAAGTTTTAGTGATTGATCAAGAGAGAATACTGTTGGTCCCAAGAGGGTAAACAAGACTCAAACAGTTTGTAGAAGGAAGAGGGGGTTGAATACAAACACAACTATTTTTACTTTTTAAACCCGTTTATTGATTATAAAGAAGAATCAATACATTTGAATTTACAGACTATTGTGGAAGAAGAAAAAGAGTAATCCTAAACTAAATACTCTTGATCTTAATCTTAGAGCACACGGAATCCCTAAAGATCAAAGTAGATAAATCACAAAGGTTCTTGCACATATTACAAAAAGATAAGTGAGAAGACGATAGCCAAGGTAAGAAGAAGAACGATAGTAATAAGGGAAGTCTTCTCAGCTATTTATACCCTATGCAGTTAATGCATTCGATATATATAGTCTGCATGTCATGAGGGAAGTGATTTGTACATAGTTCTTGTCTAGGGCAAAGCAGACTTTGGCCGCATATCAACAGTGCTTATGAGAGTTGGCAAGCATGAAGGGAATAATAAAGTAAACCATTTTATACCTTCTATAAGAATGAAGCATGATGTTTTGACTTTTGGCCGTATATTAATAGTGCTTCTGGGAGTTGGTAAGCATGAAGAGAGCGATAAAGTAAACCATTTTGTACCTTCTATTAGAATGACACATGTGGTTTTGACTTGTGCAAGAGAGGATAAGACAAACAACTTGATACATAAGATATCAATCCAGCAAGGAAGTGGTTGCTGAGGGAGTCTTCAGATATTGATGATAACTTGAGTAAAGTTTAAATTTCTTCAGATAGCTTAGAATCAATGAATGTCACTTCTGATCATGTATAATCTATCTTTTTCTTAAGCTACTTCTTCAACATTGCTGAATTTTCTTTGATGTGAGTTTGTCTTAAAGGGGACTTAAGTTTTAAGCAATTAATTACATAAATGCTCAGTCATCACTAAACAGATTCAGTCCTTGAAGTTTACTGAAATTGAACTTAAATATTTTAATCACCAAGTAAATGGTTCATCATATCACCGAGAAGGTTTAGATCAACAAATACATCTGTCAAGTGTGTGCGAGAGATTGTTATAGGTTGTTGATTACTAGTTCATGGTTTATTTCCACAACAATCTTCTATTTTGTAAAGGTCATAGTTTTTAATACAGTTATTAAACATTTGGAAGCATTGTATTCATCCCTCTCTATTGTGTTATTGTCAAAATGTTTAACCTTCAGATCAAGAGTCAAGATATTGACGAGACGATTATAATTGTGTAATTTGTTAAAAAAGAGATGTATTTTTAATGTGTTTTAATTAACATGATTATTATGCGAATCGATAAGAATGCAAAATGAAAAACGAAAATCAAAAAAATAGTTAGTATAAAACAAATATTACAATAATAAATAACTATACAAAATGTAAATATTAAAGATCTTTTATAACTTTTCTTTTTACGTATTTATCATATTTAATATTAAATAAAAAAATATCTAATATTTGGCTCAATTTAAAGGTACTGACAAGAGGATTATAATGGATTAATTTATAAAAAAGAAACATTATTTTTTTAATATATTTTGGTTAATATATGATTATGTATGTTAAATGGTGTGACATGGAAAATGAAAAAGTAAGTATACGATAAATTAAATAAATAATTACATAAAGTGTAATTATTAAGAAAAAAGTGTTTGTTTATGTATTTATGATATTTAATAATATAATTAAATGCAAAAATATTTAATATTTAGTCCACTTTGAAGGTAGTGACAAGACCACTATATTAATATAATTTGTAACAAAAGAAACATATTTTTATAATGTATTTTAGTTAATACATGATTATGTTATGATAAGAGCGTACAATGAAAAAAAATGAGAAAATGAGTAATATAAAGAAAGTTAAATAACTAACTATGAAAGTATATAATATAACTTAATTTAAAATTAACTGAGTTAGACAGAAGAGAAAGAAGTATGAGACAGGTACGATAAGGAAAGCAACCACTTAAAAAGTAAGAAGTGGCTATTCATACCACTTAGAAGATGTTTGGTTTGATAGAATGCTTTCGAAGGATTTGGATTTTGAAGAGGGATTTGAAGTTGGAATCTTTGATGTGTTTGGTTTGTAGTATTTGGAACGGAAATAAATTTCATGCTTTATAGATTATTTATGTTATAAAAACAATTAAATCATCTTTTTATTAATTGATTATTACAAAGCAAATGTTTTTAACATATTTTAAAACATTACTACATATAAATTCGATAAAATTTCATAAAATACCAATATCCTCATGAGATTTTAATATCCTACGACTATAAAATTTTAAATCCAAGAAATCCTTTAAATCAAATATGACATTGGAATAATATTCACACCAAATTCAATTCAATAATGAAAATCAAACGTTTGGTTTGCAGGAATATTTATGAGGGATTTGGATTTCCAGGAGGGATTTGGATTCCATGGGATTTGGATTGGATTGGATTGGATTTAAAATCCATTCATGAGTTTGTTTTGCAGGATTTGGATTGAATTTGAAATCCATTCCTCTATTTGATAGGATTTGGATTGAGATTTTTTTTAATTATTTTAATCACCAAATCTCTTTCATTTTCTTAAATCTATCTATTTAATCAACAAACCTAAAAATTTAACAATCACACCTTTTTATCCAAAATGCATATTTAATCAACAAACATTTTCATCCAAAATGCATATTTAATCAACACACATTTTCATTCAAAATAAATATTTAATCAACAAACATTGTCATCCAAAACACATATTTAACCACCAAACTCGGTAATCCAAAATACAAATTTAACTACCAACTTGTTTTTTCAAAAGCACACATTTACCCACTAAATATTACCCACATTTAACTACCAACTTGTTCTTTCAAAAGCACACATTTACCCACCAAAATTTACCCACATATAACTACCAACTTGTTCTTTCAAAAGCACACATTTACCCACCTAAATTTACCCACATTTAACTACCAACTTATTCTTTCAAAACCACATATTTACCCACCAAAATTTTCATCCATTTAAAACCCAATCCACATAAGCTTCCCTATCCGCTTCTTGGAAATCCCAAAACGTGTTCACCTTTTAAGGATCGTCTCTTATCAATGAAATTGCTTTAAACTTCTCCCGTTGGGCCAACGTCTGCATTTTTAATATCTCAGGAGTGATCATCGAACGTTTCTTATCAAGTTCGTCTTCTCATTCTACACCCCTACTAAGTTTGTTCGCCATTTTCTCCAAAGTTTCTCCAAGTTTAGTGACCGCATTACTAAATCCGTCAGCCATGGGATCTACTCGACGTTTTCTCTTCTTACAACGCGCAGTTGAAGTTTCTTCAGATTGCATATTTGCATTCCCACCTTGAACATTGCTAGTTGCCATTACGTCATCGGACTCGTCATTCATGTGTTGTGTTTATCTTCTGTACGCGCCTCCTGTTCCGCCTCAACAAAATCTCTTGCTCTATTTCCCGTGGCACGATCTTTTCCGAATACAATACAAAGATCCTCATAAAAAGGATATAGTTTGTTCTTCCATTTTTCCGCCCCTTTATAGACCTATTTCATAATAGAAATTATTAAATATACATATAACTATGATTATATATTATGCAAATATAAATAGCAAGTTCTTTTTAGCATGTACCTGAAGATACGACTCCCAAACTTGGTCTTCCGCAACGACACAATGCTTCACACTATCGTATCCGAAGCCACTAGTATATGAACCATTTATCATGTCATGCACAATAGTCCAATCTTTCTTCATTATTTTTAACTTTGATTCGATGTGTGGTTTCCCTAAAATCCMGGAGCCCGACAAAGATTCTTTTAACGATTGTTTAAGAAACGTAAAATAACCCGATTTAAAGCCATTATCGGCTTTAAATGCTCCCGTATTCACCATAGTAAGTCAAGCTTCAACGTGTTTTGTTTCTTCAATATTCGTCCAAACTCTATAATTTCTATTTTGACTCGTCATACCTACAAACATAAATGAATCAAAAGTATAACGACATTTAGTTATCCATGTCCAAACTCCATAGTTTCTATTACAAAACAAACATTAGATTTCAACAAACATGGCAAGTATGAGTTAAACAAACATTAAAGATGAGTTAAACAAATATTTGAATCATACAAATTAATTGGTAGCATTCCAAGAAGCAAACATAGATTGTGCTAAATTGTCCCTAAATGTCATCCACTCATTTGAAGTACCAACAACATTTATAGTATCTCTGTCTTCGACTCCATGGTCTCCGGTTCCCTCATCCACTTCACCGTCATTGTCAAGTGGATTTACTGGCATTTCTTGCATTATAAAATTATGGAGGAGACAATATGCCATGATGATCCTAACTTTTTGTTCAATAGGATAATACGAGTTATCTCGTAAGATTGCCCACCTTGCCTTCAACATACCGAAACATCGTTCAATAACATTTCTCGCCGATGAATGCTTCATATTGAAAAATTCTTTGGCAGTGGTTGGTTGGTGTCCATCACGCCAATCATTTAAATATCTACTGTTTCTTTATCATGATTTGATGCTTTTACTGTGCCCTCCGTCAGGCATGTTATATATCTACTGTTTCTTTATCATGATTTGATGCTTTTACTGTGCCCTCCGTCAGGCATGTTATATATCTACTGTTTCTTTATCATGATTTGATGCTTTTACTCTTTGTGTTCATTTTCAAGGTTTGTTTGTTATTGCTCCCTTGATTTAGTGATTTGATTTAAGGTTTCCTGCAAATTTTCTACTTATGATCATGTACAGAGTGAATTGGTTGCAGACATGCAGATTGTTTTGTAATTTGACATAGAATATTGAATTCATTATAGCTGGTTAATTATACTTCGTGATTGATGATCCCTAATTATAGAGTTTCTGTTCACATTAGAACATCCAGTTTTACACAAAAGAACGTTCTTGCATGTTGTTGCAAACTAATCAAACAAATACCCAATTTCAGACCTCACTAATGATGTACTTGTTTATGCTTCAGAAATCTCATTGTGTTTCAAGATCTCAAGCATTTGATTGAAAATATCTCATCTCTTCATCTCCACAAAGGCAGACAAGAATTAAGCATGACTAATGCTATACAAGCCTAAACAATGGTAGCAGGTGTGTGTGATGCCTTTATGTATCTTAGATAAAACACATTTGAATATGTAATGAGCATAACAGATTAAAAATGAAGAAGGACTACTCTGTTCATAATTTCCTAAGTAGCAACCATAAACACATCCATTCAGATATACTGCAACCTATTCAGATTTAAGCATCTATTTGAAGAACTAAATCATGAGACGGGACATGAATAAGTTAAAGAACCAATAAACTACTACAAAGGGGTTATAGGATTTACCTGCTGAGTGATGGGAGAAGGCAGCGAACAGGAAGGGCGGTTTAGGGCGCAGCTTCGCGAGGGGAAAAGAAGGCAGCACCGGGCGAGGAGGACCGATTAGGGCACAGCTTTGCAAGGGACGAGAAGGGAGCACCGACGAGGAGGACTGATTAGGGCGGGAGGAAGCGATGGGAGGGAATCTGGGTGAAGGAAGCGGGAGGAAGGTGGGTGAAGCAATCAACAGGAAGCGATGGGAAGGAAAATCCCGAATTTGGATTTCAAATCCCGCTAGTTTGCAAAGGATTTCCAAATCCCGCGTATAATGGATTTTAATGAAATCCCCGGATTCCAAATCTCTCCAATTTGGCAAACCAAACACATGATTGGAATGGATTTTAAATCCAAATCCCCCCAATTCCATTCCATTCTTGCAAACCAAACGCACATTCAACTAAAAACTCTATAAATATTATTCCATCGCACCATATAGCATTTGAAAAAATTGGAGGTCACCAACATTGTCAAAATGTTGACCTCTATTTTTTAGACATTAGTATTAAATTGAATTTTATAATTTTATATACATATACATATAATGGTGTTTATGGGTTGGGTTGATCGGGTTGAAGACATTTGAACAACTTAACTCAATCTTTGCAGTTTGAAAATTTTTAACTCAACTCAACCCAAACCAAAGTGCAACCCAACCCAACCCAAACCGTACGGGTTGGTCGGGTTAGTCGGATTGATACTTTGGTACATTCAAATATTCTTCTAACCTTGAATATGTTATTTCTCTATTCATAATTTCTTTTTCATCATCAACTTATTCATACTTCTTACGTATATCACATTCAGTTAATTTTCTCAATTTACATATATATGTTCACAGTTACTGAACATATATGAATGAGTTATATATAGATGTGAATAGATTGAAATACGTGTATAAGAAAAGCCTACGTGATAGTGTAATTGTCTAATATATATATTAATAGAAATTCAACAATCATATTAAATCCAAGAAATAAAATGATATCGGGTTCATTGGGTTGGGTTCAAACAATAGTAACCTGATATCAACTTAATACCTACGACTTGAAGATTTTACAACTCGATTAGACATCGAGTTGCTTCGGATTAAGTTATTTTGCATTGGGTTGGGTTGGGTTGGATTGGGTTTATCGGGTTGATCGGATTGGTTGGGTTTTTTAGCACCCCTACACACACACACACACATATATATATATATATATATTGATTAATAATTTAATACATTAAATTTTTTTATCAAGTTTACAATTTAGTTCTTTTATGTTTTTAGAATTGTAAATTAGAGAAAACAAAAATATGAATTGTTATAGTTTTCGTCAACAAAACTTAAATATACATTAATAAAATTTTATTACCAAATTAAAATTCCATTACCAACAGTTAAATTCTATTTCAGGTAATATTTATCAATAAAAAATATCATCATAGAGCTTTAATAAAATAGTATAATCTATACTATATTGTAAAATATTTGATAAAAACTTTTAAAAACTATTTTTATGCATGAATTACTGTTTATTAATGCATATTACTTAAAATTCAAGATTACAATTAATAAATTTATGTAACTAACTACAGATAAACATAATCAAATAAAGGATGAACATTCATTTTAAATATACAAAATCTAAAATATAATTAGGATAATCTTTGAGTTCTAACAAAATCATTATCTTTATAAAAATTTGATTTTTAAGCCAAAAATAAATTATTTAACTATTTGAACTAAAATAAATTATAATAAAAAATTGAATTAAATAAACTATAAAAAAAGGAGAACCTTAAAATAGTTAATTTGATATTAATATCGATATAATTTTTTCATATTTATTTTTATTCAAAAGTAAAAACATTATATTTCTCAAATCCACATAAATCATATTATATCAACAGAGACAAAAAATAAAACGAAGAGGTATATCGCTGCATTGTGCGAGTATCATTCTAATAATATATTAATATGTTTATTTATTATTAAAATATGGTTTTAATATCTTTTTAACGTGCTTTATTTATTTTTTTAGCATTTAATGAACCCATTATATTTAATATTTTTAATAATTGAATTGAAAGTGGTCTTATTATGTGTTGTGTTTAGAGTTTGGGGAAAAAGCACGTAAGGACATGTAAAGTTGTACCCTCTGTCGTCTTCGACTTTGACTCTTATCCAAGCTGCCAAATATGATGTTGATGCATAAAATCATTTTTGTTATGTCCTACAAAATCTTAATATATAATTTGATAATTTAATAATTTTTTTTGAATATATTCGAATAAAAACAATTTATTGATTTTGACTTTCAGTTTCTTTTGTTATTTTTAGTTCAACAATGATTTTTAAAGGATACGCTACTTTATAATACATATCCATCAAATTTCACAAGTCAAAAATCATAAAGTAGTACCATCTATATGTAAGGAATTCAAAGATAACTTGATAGATGTGATATATAAGATATTAAAGCCCACCACCAACACTAACCTCTACACAGTTTACATCCCCTTCATGCTTAAGTACAAGATTCGATTCTCAATAATTCAAATTTCAAAACTCAACCTTTAAATTAACAGTTGTATCTTCAGATTCTAAGTTTGGATTTCTACATCAGTCCTCCATAGACCTACACTTTTTGAAGCAAAGTTGGTTTATCTTATGTTCTTGAACTAGATAATTTAGTTTTCATCCTCCTTCATGCTTAAGTCCAAGATTCTATTACCAATAATTGATATTTCAAAATTCAGCCTCCAAATTAACAGTTGTATCTTCAGACTCCTAAGTTTGGATTTCTACATCAGTTCTCCATAACACTAAACTTTTTGAAGCAAAGTTGGTTTATCTTCTGTTCTTGAACGAGATAATTTAGTTTTCATCCTCCTACATGCTTAAGTCCAAGATTCGATTCCCAGAAAATCAAATTTCAAAATTCGGCCTTCAAATTAACAGTTGTATCTTTAGACTCCTAAGTTTGGATTTCTACATCAGTTCTCCAAAGCCCTACACTTTTTGGAGCAAAGTTGATTTATATTCTGTTCTTGAACTAGATAATTTAGTTTTCATCCTCCTTCATGCATAAGTCCAAGATTCTATTACCAATAATTAAGATTTCAAAATTCAGTCTTCAAATTAACAGTTGTATCTTCAGACTCCTAAGTTTGGATTTCTACATCAGTTCTACATAACCCAACAATTTTTGAAGCAAAGTTGGTTTATCTTCTGTTCTTGAACGAGATATATTAGTTTCGTCCTCCTAAATGTTATGTCCAAGATTCGATTCCCAATAATTCAAATTTCAAATTCAGCCTTCAAATTAACAGTTGTATCTTCAGAATCATAAGTTTGGATTTCTACATCAGTTCTCCATAGCCCTACACTTTTTGTAGCAAAGTAGGTTTATCTTCTATTCTTGAAGTAGATAGTTTAGTTTTCATTCTCCTTAATGCTTAAGTCCAAGATTTGATTCCCTATAATTCAAATTTCAAAGTTCATCCTTCAAATTAACAGTTGTATCTTCAGACTCCTAAATTTGGATTTCTACATCAGTTCTCCATAGCCCAACACTTTTGAAGCTAAGTTGGTTTATCTTCTGTTCTTGAACTAGATAATTTAGTTTTCATCCTCCTTCATGCTTAAGTCCAAGATTCGATTCCCAATAAATCAAATTTCATAATCCAGCCTTCAAATTAACAGTTGTATCTTCATAATCCTAAGTTTGGATTTCTACATCATTTCTCTATAGCCCTACACTTTTTGAAGCAAAGTTGATTTATCTTCTGTTCTTGAACTAGATAATTTAGTTTCCATCCTCCTTCATGCTTAGTCCAAGATTCTATTACCAATAATTCAGATTTCAAAATTCAGCCTTCAAATTAACAGCTGTATCTTCAGACTCCTAAGGTTGGATTTCTACATCAGTTCTCTATACCCCTACACATTTTGAAGCAAAGTTGGTTTATCTTCTGTTCTTGAATTAGATAACTTAGTTTTCATCCTCCCTCATGCTTAAGTCCAAGATTCGATTCCCAATAATTCAAATTTCAAAATTCAACCTTCAAATTAACAGTTGTATCTTCAGACTCCTAAGTTTGGATTTCTACATCAGTTCTCCATAGCCCTACACTTTTTATAGCAAAGTTGGTTCATCTTCTGTTCTTGAACTAGATAATTTAGTTTTCATCCTATTTCATGCTTAATTCCAAGATTTGATTCCCAAGAATTCAAATTTCAAAATTTAGCCTTCAAATTAGCAATTGTACCTTCAGACTCCTAAGACCGTACGATAATTAAATACATTAGAAAGCCATATTGTGCTTAATAATGAACGGAAAATTTATTATAAAGATCTTTATAAAAATATTGTTCTCTTTTTTGATTATCAATCAGTTTTACATGCAAATATACTTGTCTAATAGATTTCTTTTCAAGGAGCTTTCATGTTATTTGTTTTCTGTAATTTCCTGGTTTGTCATGTCTTTCAACTTTATTTCTAAAATTGAACACATGCAAGTTAAAAAATGCAAGGACTTAGTTATTACAAAACAAGTGTCATGAAAACCCAATGAAATTAAATTTTTTGAACAAGTAATTATCTTTGCATCTCACACTATTAGACAAAGGGTTTTCACTGATGGCCATTATATGACGGTGTCATATACGTGAGATCCAATTGAAACCATAGAAAATAAGTTGAAAAAATAAATCTAATATAAATTAAAAACACTTATCCTCTTTCCTATGTTTTCTCTCATATCTTCTCTCTTCTCTCTCCTATTTTCTCTTTCATCTTGACATAATATGCATGAACGTACATAATTGAATATGAATTCTAGGTGAACATATTGTGAAAAATTTCTTATAAATACTCTTATAGTTTGTGAACATACTTTAAATCTACGACTTTTGTTATCGTTTATGAACATATTGTAAATACAAAACAGATATAAACATACCACTTGTGAGCATAATGTGAACCTTGTGTTGTGAACACCATAGTAAAAGTTTGTTAAGATTGTTGTTTACATTGTGTTCACAATGTGTTTACCTTGTATGCATATGTGTATGTTACTACGGAGATGAAAGCGAGAGAAAGAGATAAGTATGGAATTATTTTAAAAAATAGATACAAACATACCACTTGTGAGGATAATGTGAACCTTGTGTTGTGAACACCCTAGTAAAAGTTTATTAAGATTGTTTACATTGTGTTCATAATGTGTTTACCTTGTATGCATGATGTGTATGTTAATACGAAGATAGAAGTGAGAGAAAGAGATAAGTATAGAATTCTTTTTATAAAATGCATTAGTTTTTTCTTTAAAAAAATGATGACTATATGTTGATCCTCTCTCAGTGATTTGATGATGATCTTTTTTATCTTTCGAAATGTATTATATCTTTATTTAGCTTCAACGATCATCAATAAGTCTGTTCAGTGACGTGCTGAACAAGTATTGTGATTCTAAGAGATACAAGTATTATTTAGGAAGACAAAACTCATACCATAGAACCTTCAGCGATATCGAATATAAAACTGAAGACAGAGACAAGTAAGTTCATGATCTGATGAGGTTTTCAGTGATAACAAGTTTGTCTACACTAGTGTGAAATCTATTCAAGATTCAGCGAACGCTGAAGAAACCTCAGTGTTATTCTAGTGTCAGCAATCAAATGAATCTTGTTGAACAATATTAGTTTTTGTCTTGTCCTTCTACATATAAAGGACAAACCCATACCTCTCAAAGTAAAGTATCCATACGGAGTCACTCTATTGTCTCTAAGCGTGCTTACCTATTTTGTGAAGGATTACTGTTCATATATAGCAAAAGCCTGTATATCTGGAACAAAGGACAAACTCACCTCTAGAAGCTTGCCACGTGCTTTGTACCGTCTGACTTGCATTTAATGTAATAGGTATAAATAGTTGAGAAGCTCTTCCTTCTCAGTAACCTACTCAACCACTCCAACCAGTGAAGAGGAAGCAAGTTGATGCCAAGAATTCTTACTTCTTGAAGATCAACTATCTACCTAAGACACAAGATTTCTTAACCTTTTCTTTTAGCAAGTCTTTTCTTTCTTGCTTTCTGTATCTTGTGTGTTTCTTTGATTGTTTACATAAGGTTTGTACCTTATCTTTTCCGTAAACAATCTGTAAAATTCTATATTGATCTTCTTTATCAATAAAAGAATTTAAAAAGTGAAAGTTGTAGTGTTTGTTTTCACCCCCCTTTACAAACTGTTATATTTTAACTCTTGTAAATTTGGCTGGGACCAACAAGTGGTATTAGAGCAGTGTTTGTTTCAGTGTCTATCAGTGTTGTATTGGTGGTTTATTATCTCTTGTTTCTAGATAATTTATTTACTGTTCTTATGGCATTGCCAAACACAAACACAAACTCTCACGACAATGGCTCTTTAACTAAACCTCCTCAGTTCATCAGAGACAACTTTAGTCTTTGGAAGAATCGAATATATCTTTTCTTAGAAGGTATGAATCATGAGGTTCCATACTATATTGAAAATGGACCTTATGTTCCATTTGCAATATCTTCAGCAGTTCTTGCTACTGCTATGACTTCTGCCATTTCTGAAAGGCAGATTTCGAAACTACCTCATCAATGGAGTGACGAAGACAAGAAGAAAATGGCTTTAGATACTAGAGCTAGATGTATAATATCCATGTATGTTTCTAATGAGGTTTATCACTCCTTTATGAAGTTAAAAACCTCGAAAACCATGTGGGACACTCTTTGTATTCAATATCAAGGTACTTCTGAAGTACAAGAATCGAGGAATATAAATTTAGTATTACAATATGAAAGTTTTCTCTGTGAAAAATCTGAATTGTTGTCTGAAGTACATCAACATTTTAATTGTCTTCTTATTGATTTAAGGACAATTGGAAGAGAATATTCCAACTCTGAGACCCAGACCAAGTTCTTAAAATGTTTGCCAGAATTATGGGATAACTATACCATGTGTCTCAAGATGTCTAAGGATATGTCCTCCTTTTCCCTTAGCTTTCTTTATAGGATATTGCATAAACATGAGCAATCTCGTCAGCTGAAGAAGAATCTTCTTAAAGATTCATGAGAAATGAAAAGCTCTCCTTTAGCTTTGATCTCTGAAAACCTTTCAACTGATCCTTCTATTTCTTCTTCTTCTACTCGTTCTTTTTCTCTTTTTATCATTGAGTTAGATCCTTCTAACTTTGAGGAGTTAACAAAAGTTGATTTATTAGAGTTTGATGAGTCACTGGCCCTCCTTACAAATTCTTTCAGAAGGTTTGCCAGAGAAAGAAATTTCTACAGATCTCCTTCTCTGACTATTGCTGACAAGCCACAGTCAAATCTTATTGGCAAGGCCTTAGGTAACTACTTTAACTATCAACGCAAATGACACTTTAAGTGAATGCAGGTCCATGAAAGATACGAAGCCATCTTCAAACATCTCATCCTCCTTCAGACCTAAAAACGACAAATATCTAAAATTAAAGGAGAAGTACAAGAAGATGAAGAATCTCTATCGTCAAGGGGAAGGTCTTATTGCTGAGAACATAACTATGCTGATTCATCTGAAGAATCATCCTCAGATGAGGAAAACGCAACCTCTTTTTCTCTTATGGTCAAGGATGTCAAAGATGAACCATCTGAGACATCATCCTCCAGTAATCACTCTCCATCAACCTCTATTCAGGTATGCAATCTGAATGACCCTTCTTCTTCTTCTACCTATGATAATATATCTTCACTAGATATGCTGATTGTGGATTCTTACAATTCTCTAAATGGCAAATCAAAAGCTGAAAAGCTTAATCTTGATTTACAAGAACAATTAGAGAAATATCATTCTAAGATCAAAGTGCTGACTAAGATTGAAGAAAAACTTAAAGATTAGGTCATTATAAACCAAGCAATCACCATCGAACGCGAATAGGCTATCTCTAAGCGTGAGCAAGCAATTGCTGAACTCAAGGCTGAAAAGGCTACCATTGAAGGATGGTGTAAATCCTCTCTCAAGGCCACCGAGATCATTAACGCTCAGATTCTGACCAAGACCAAGAGTGGTCTAGGATATTCCTATGATCAGGAAGATCGTGTCAGTGACAAGTCCATGCTTAAGTTTGGAGCCTTTTACTCTTCTATCCCTGAAACTTCTTCCTCTCAGTGTTCCTCTACATAAACTCTTCTTGAAGAAACTTCTCTTAGTTCAAATTGCAAAGACAAAGGTAAAACCATTGTCATCATTCCTCTTCACTCTAAGGACCACAAGTTGAATAAAACCTATTCTATTCCTTCAGCTTGTAAACCTTCTTCCTTGGGTAAAAAGTTCTCTGAACACTCTTAGAGATCAAGCCCAAAGCTGAAAGTGAATCTTTCACCTAATATATCTGAATCTTTAGTTGTTCCTGCTCGAACAACTAAAAAAGGTATTCTTGGAGTTGGTCCATCTCTTCTAAGGCTCCCAAGCCTCGACTCTTTTGGCCCTTAAGCTTCTTTCAGCTATAGGAAGTGTCTTCACTGTGGTGAGACTAGTCATATCGCTAGTAAGTGTTCTTCAACAACCATATTTGGTTCACCAGCTAAGGTAAAGAAAGTAACTAAGATCGAAAATTCAACCAAAGTGAAATCATCCACATAAGTTGTTATAACAACTAATGTGAAGAATACCACTGACACCTCTTATTCAGGTTCAGTGAAGACTCTCGATGACTCTGAACTTTCAGTATTAGTGAAGAAAGATATCGCTTCTAATTCTGCTGGACTCATTGAGAAATGGGTACCAAAGCAAAAATATATTTTATCTTATAGAAAGTTAAAGGCATCTGGTATCTAAATAGTCGATACTCAAAACATATGACTGGAGACAAAAACCTGCTCTCAGAATATAAAGATAAAAGACGCCCTTCCGTGACCTTTGGGGGAAACGGAAAAAGATATACCAAAGGATTTGGAATATTAACCAACGATGCAACTACCTTTAGACGTGTTGCATATGTTGAAGGAATGAAACACAATCTTCTCAGCATCAGTCAACTATGTGATAAAGATTTCACAGTTAAATTTCTCAAGAATACATGTTATGTCTTTGACAAAGATGACAATCTCGTTTTAACAATATCTCCTCAAGAGAATGTATATGTCATCAACATGGATTCTCCTTTCACTGAGAATAGTTGTTTTCTCTTAAAAGCCTCATCAGATATCAACTGGCAGTGGCACAAACGACTTTCTCATCTCAACTTCAAGACGTTGAACGAGTTGTCTAGAAAAGAACTCCTCACTAGCCTTTCTCAGTACTCTTTTGCAAAGGAATCTCTTTGCTCAACGTGTGAAAAAGGAAAGCATACAAAGGATAATTTTAAATCAAAACAAGTATCTTCAGTGACTTCTCTGCTTCAGCTACTACACATGGATTTATTTGGCCCTATCAATGTACATTTCATAGCTGGAAAGAAATACTCACTCGTTATTGTTGACAAGTTTTCTAGGTATACTTGGGTTTTTTTCTCAGATCCAAGACTGATGCACCTGAAGGAATCATCTTGTTCATAAAGTGCATAGAGGTGCAGAACAACATTAAGGTGTGCTCTATAACGAGTGATCATGGCATTGAATTCAAAAACAATACCATTGATAACTTTTTTGAGAACAAGGGAATCTCACACGATTTGTTTGCTGTGAGAACTCCACAATAAAATGGGGTCGCTAAAAGGAAAAATCCAACAATAATTGAAGCTGCTCGATCTATGCTCAACGAGTCTCGTCTCCCTACTTAATTCTGGGCAGAAGCTATCAATACTGCATGTTTTACTCAAAATCGGTCGTTGATCGTTAAAATATTCAAAAAGACATCTTACGAACTTTTCCATAGTAGAAATCCTTCTCTTAGCTTTCTATACATCTTTGGTTGTATCTGCTACATCTTAAACAACAGAGAATATCTTGGATAGTTTGATTCCAAAGCTGATGAAGGAATCTTCCTTTGATATTCTCCAGTATCCAAATCCTTCAAAGTATTCAACAAAAAAACGAAAAACAATAGATGAAACAATTAATGTCACGTTTGATGAATCTTAATCAACTAACTTTAAACCCATATTTGATGATGAAGTAGAGTTATGGAGAACCTGAAGCTTCGTTCAACATTCAACCTAATGCTGGTCTCCGTAAAGCTGACGTCCAGACACGACTAATAACGAAGTTGAATCCTCTTCAGGGATTGCTTCCATTCCTATTAGTCATATACCCCTTCTACTTCAAATATTCATCCTTCAGTCACTGAACCTCTCTCAGTAAATGAATCTCTCACTAAGGCTCCTTTGGCAGTTCAAGTTGTTGCTAAAGAATCTCTTGCTGAAGCCTCATCTTCTATTCCTGAGCCTCCAAACATAGAAGATGACAATTTATGTCATCTACCAACTCAATGATGGACGAAAAATCATCCCATCGATCAAATTATTGGTGATCTAAACACATGTATTCAAACTCGTCGAGGTCTAGGTAATATATGTCTCTTTGTCAACTTTATTTCTTTAAGAAAATCATGAGTCTATCGCTGACAGAAGTTGGGTCAATTATAAGCAAGAAGAACGCATTGAGTTTGATTGAAATAAAGTCTAGTACCTTGTCCCGCGTCTATCTAGTAAAACTGTGATAGGCACCAAATGGGTCATTACAACAAGTTGGATGAACATGGAATTGTAACCCGCAATGAGGCTCAACTTGTTGCTCAAGTATACAGGAAAAAAGAAGGCATTGACTATGATGAGATCTTCACACCAGTGGCTAGATTCGAAGTAATTTGACTCTTCCTAGCCTACGCTGCCCATAAGGACTTTAAAGTCTATTAAATGGATGTAAAAAGCGCTTTCCTAAATGGAAACCTTCAAGAGGAAATTTATGTTGAACTAGAGGTTTTCTTGACCTAAAGTATCTAAATCATGTTTATCGATTGGATAAAGTGGTTATAACCGGGTTTCAAACAACCTGGGTTGATGTAACCTATACATGATTATTATTTGAATTACGGGACAACATGCATGATTACTTAATTAAAATGCATGAGTAGTATGCATAGATGTGAAAAGATATTATTGTGCATACCTGAAACAGGTGTGTGCATACATGGAGTAAAGTATACGTGGATTATATTATTTAAAAATATGAAGATGTGATATCTTCATCGTGAAGAAAGATGGTATTTAAAATACTAAACCCACCGCCTATGAATTTTATATTGGTAAAAAGACTCCACCGCCTTTGTGAAAATATATATAAGAAGAGAAAAGAGATAAGATCATATCTTATCATCTTATTTTGAAAAAGGAAACCTTTTAGAGAGAAAAAGGTGTTTAAGGCGGTGAGTGAGAGTATTCTTGAAGAAACCTGTAGCTCAAAAGTGTTTGAAGAATCTGTGTTATTTAAAGAATTTGCTGTGTGCTATAATCTGCAGAATCTGTGTTTGATAAAGTGAGTTTTTGATAACTAAAATCTTTATGTATGTTATTATACAAACTGCTGAGTTTTTTATGTTTAATTTTAAAAGAAAAGATGGTAAAACTGTTTTAACAATTTGAAGGTGATATTGTTATAAACTTGAGTATTGGAAACTGTTTTGAAAAGGTAAAGAAGAGATTGTTTCTTTAAAAACAGTTTTGGGGAAAGATGTCATGTTTTGGGGATTTAAAGATGTAACATCCCAAAATTTTGTATACTTCAATATATCATAATGAGTATCCCAAGATCAAACACTTACATTGCAGCAGAAATAAAATTTATAATCTTACAAATTATATCACCATCTAAATTACAATCTTGAGGAGCATAATTTTGCTCTATATAACAATGCCTTGATCTGCACATAACCTTCTTTGGAGCTAATCCTTATCTATATTTATTGCACTTTTCTTTCCACTCAAATAGCCGCCTGGGTGAAAAAAGTTTTAAAAGAGTTTTGAGTGAGCCTTAGGCCCAGTGAATCCACGGTTTTCATGCATGAACAACAATTTTTACAATGAACAATTTTCACAAAGCTTCATAAATTTAGCATGCCTTGATGAGAATAATACTTTTGACAAAATAAATATACTATAGTGCCTGTCTACATCACAAAGCAACAGCGTCATGGGAGATGTCTACCTCACACAGCATTACCTGGCGAACTCACACAGCATGTCCGCACTTACGGCTTAGACAAGCTCACAAAGCATGCTCGTCTTTACAAAATCATACCATAGTACATCCCCATTGACACACAAGTACTCAAAACACATATTATAAAAATATCAAACATTTCACGCATATATAGCATATCAAAAATCTCGAGAAACTTCAATCAAGCTTGTGGATAATAAGGCATGCAACCATTTTAAAAATAAATCACGTGTAACTCACAGTACAATTCGTAGTCCAAACCATTCTCTGAAGAGGCTAGCATCTCCTGGTTGGCGTCGAACTATATGTGATGTAGAACACTGTCGACTCTCATTACAGCGTCCACCGTCACCTTTTCTAACAATAGTTCTCCTTCTTGACACCAAAATTCACATAAAGCTACAAACTCCCATTTTATACTAAGTCATCGGCGGTTTCACGGAATATGAAACGATAAGCCAAGATTAATGATAGTCGGTTTCATGACCATTAGGTTTCCTGCCATTAAATTACATTTAATTTTTAAGGTCTAAAGCCTTCACTTTGATTGCATTTACACTATAAGTCCTTGAAATTTAACAACAACTAATTCCTTTTATTTTTTGTGGTTATTACAAAAGAGATTAGATGCTTTGATAAATCATGTACAGAACAGATTGTTCTTGAGGCTTAAAAGGTTTTGAATATAAACCTATTTTGAGACCATGATTGGTTATAACTATAGACGAGGTTCACTCTGACGCATATGACTTTGTTTAGTCCTTGGATGAAATAGTCTATAGATTTTGGTTAAAACTATCAATGAGGTTCACTCTGACAGAAATGACTGCCGCCTGTCATTGGATGAAATAGTTCATAAGAATTTCAGGGGAAATAAGGATGGTCGTTGTGTGTGATGGATATAGCTGTTGCTATTAAGGGGAATTTTGGATGTAATAAGGATGGCCGTTGTATGTGCATGGTATAACAATTGCTATTATATCTTTTAAGATTACAATAGATTGGAGTTCTCACTTCTTGGTGATTTGAGAATTAAGAGATGTTGTTCTTATTAGAAATAATAATATTGATTTATGGTTACGGGAAAATATGGACTATGGCCGTTGGTTTTTGTGAAAAGTGTTTTGGAACATAATGTTTATTTTGTGAGGAATAAGAGGGGCTCTCGTTGTTCCGTGTAAGGAACCAGAGGGGCTCTGGTTGGACCTCACTATTGAACAAGTTCTTACAAAATGTACTAGTTGGACCAGAGGCTCTGTATCTATTGTTAAGAACTTCTGTGTCAAAATCATATATTAAGAAGTTTTTAAGAAAAGGATTTTTATACTTAGTTTTTCTTACAAAATACAGGCCAGAGGGGCGCTGGTTGGCTTACACGTTGAACCAGAGGCTCTGGTTGGTCTTGAATTTTAAACCAGAAGCTCTGGTTAGTACAACCAAAAGCTCTGGTCCTACATGAATTCTTTTTAATCATTTTATTTATGAAAAAAGCTATTTTTATTACTTACAAAATTAATCGAGGAACATTATGAGAAATTGCCTGAGCAAGAGACTATGGTCAATGAACCAGAGGCTCTGGTAGAGGAACCAGAGGGGCTCTGGTCCTCTTATATGGTAAAATGTTTTCTAGGTATGGTCTTTGGAACCAGAGGTCCGATGGACTCAAACACAATGTGGTTTTATCCTTTATTATATGAAATGGTTTAAATATTTTGGTGATGTTCACCCTGCGTTACATTAAAAGGGAACCTCACTACACATTCATGTCTAATCCTTATTTTGTGTTTTCAAAATATGTGTGCATGTAATGATAGTAAGGGAAAGAGCATTCTGTGAAATATGTCCCTATGTGCTTCGCTGTATGAAGATCTTAATTAGCCATGTTTTGAAGTATAGATGTCAAGATACCGGAGCATGTACTTTTGGAAGTTTTGAGTTGTGCATTTTACATTGTAGACTCTTGTATCATGGACCTTTGTGGGCTTAACATGTATTCTATGTATGAAATATGTGTTATATATGCAATATGAGATTGGGGGTGTTACAGAAGTTGGTATCAAAGCTTAAGTTTAAGAGATTTAGGTATTCACATACATGATGCTTAGACTTAAACTGTTTTATTGCATATTAGGGTCCCAGACATAGTTAGCACCTTTGGAATAAATATGATAAGTTAAGAGATTACATCTGGCCAATGTAAGGTATTTTCAGATTACATATGGCTAATGTAATTTTGAATCTACAGGTACATAACTAAACTTGGACATTTTATTATATTTGGGAATGTGAATATGTGTTTATTAACTTTGATATCTACAGATGACTAGTAGATCCAGAAGGTCTGAAAGGATCACTCGCCCTAATCCCAATGAAGAAGAGAATTCTCCTACTTTTTCCCCTATTGGTACATCTGAGGACAAAGGTAGAGGAAGAGGCAGAGGTAGAGGTAGTGGTCAAGGCAGAGGATAGACCAGAGGCAGATTTAAATCAATACAGACCAAGGAGAATCAAATTCTGAGAATATGAACCAGGAACAGATGCCTCAACCAGAATATGTAACTAGAGACATGCTGGCTGAAGAAATGGGAAAGCTAAGGGAAACCTTGACTTCCTTTATGGGGATTCCTGCTAGAATCGAGACTGGCAGAGTTGAGATTAATCCAGCCGTCCCAGTTGTCAATAACAGGGAAGAAGATATAAAGATGTTTCTAACTTGAAAACCACCAATCTTCTCAGGAGAAAGGGATCCAATCAAAGCTATGTGTTGGATCAAAGAAATAAAGTCTATTTTTAACACCATTAGATGTACAAAGACAGACAAGGTCCGAGTTGCAGTTTCAATGCTGAAATCAAATGCGTTATTCTGGTGGGAAGTAGAATCCTTAGCCAGAACAGATATTTTGCAAACTATGACATGGCTAGAGTTTATCAACAGATTCAAAGAGCACTTTTGCCCAAAAGATGGTACTAGACAAATGGAGGAAGATTTTCTAAAACTAGAACAAGGAAACAGAACAGTGAGGGAATATACGAGAAATTCATCGAATACTCAAGGTTCGCAGAACATTACATCTCTTCTGAATCAAGGAAAGTGGAAAGGTATATTTGGGGATTGAAGCCCTCAGTCCGAGAATTCGTTATAGCCATGAATCCGGCTACATTCTCATTGACTGTTGACGCAACGGAGGTAACAGAAAGAAACAAGAATAGAAGTGAAGAAGGAAAGCAAATCGAGAAAAGGAAATGGAAAGGGTCCTCGGCAAGCTATCAAGGATAAAAAACTGTCAAATTTAATAATAGATCAATGCAGAGGCCAATGGAGAGAGCCTGTCCCCGGTGTCGACAATTTCACCGAGGAGAATACAGAGCAGAGCCGATAAAATGTTTTAATTGTGGTGAAATTGGGCCTACTTTAAATTTCTATCGGCAAAACAGAAAATGTTTCCATTATAATTCGCCAGACCATTTCAATAACAATTGCCCATAGTTGAAAGCTCCACAGTTTACCATGGGGAGCAATACATCGATGGGCCGTGGGAGACCGAATATGGGTAGAGGAGGATCGGGAGGGGCGCGGGGTCGATCTTTTCAAATGACCAAGCATGAAGCCAAAACTACACCCGATGTAGTAACAGGTACTTTCCCCGTGAACTCGATATACGCTAAAGCGTTATTTGACTCGGGTGCAAACTTGTCATTTGTATCCCCATCATTTGCTCTATGTGCTCGTATGAATTCTGTGCTTCTTGATGAAAAGTTAGCAGTCGATACTGCTAATGGTCAAGTATCTTTGAATTATATGTTCAATAACTGCTCTATCATAATTGAGGAATGTGAGTTACCCATCAGATTGTTTCCCACGCCTATGAAAGAGTTTGATGTGGTAGTAGGAATAGATTGGTTGGCCGAGAATAAAGCTAGCATTATTTGTGACAAAAGATGAGTAGAATTATGTTGCCAGTCAAAGGAACGGTTGTTATATATGGTGATCATCAGGGTCATCATATTGGGCTGTTATCAGTAATGAAAGCCAGAAAATGTTTTCAAAAGAAATGCCAGGTATTTCTAGCTTATGTAGTTGATACCAAGAAAGAAAAGGGTAAGCAAGAATTAATTTTGGTTGTCAGTGATTATCCTGAAGTCTTTCCAGAAGATTTACCTGGATTACCACCAGACAGAATTATTGAATTTGGGATTGATTTGATACCTGGAGCAGCACCTGTAGCCAAAACACCGTATCGATTAGCTTCGTCTGAACTTAAAGAATTGGTCACATAATTGAAGGATTTATCGGACAAGGGATTTATCAGACCGAGTACTTCACCATGGGGAGCTCTAGTTTTGTTTGTGAAAAAGAAAGATGGCACTATGTTTATGTGTATTGACTATCGAGTGTTAAACAAACTGACTATAAAGAATAAATATCTATTGCCTAGAATCGATGATTTGTTTGACCAATTGGTGGGAGCCAGTTATTTCTCCAAGATTGACTTACGTTCAGGTTACCATCAGTTGAAAGTTAAAGAAGATGATATTGCCAAAACAACATTCCGAACCAGGTACGAGCACCATGAATTTTTGGTCATGCCATTCGATTTGACTAACACACCTGTAGCTTTCATGGATTTGATGAATCGAGTATGTAGAAAATACCTTGATAAATTTTTTATTGTATTTATTGATGATATTCTTATATACTCCAAAACCCAAGAAGAACACGCAGAACATCTTCGACTAATCCTAGAACTTTTGAAAAGAGAAAAACTAGTGCAAAGCTATCAAAGTGAGAATTTTGGCTAAGAGAAGTCCAATTTCTCGGGCATGTTATATCTGATACTGGGGTAAAGGTAGATCCAACAAAGATAGATGCTATTGCAACATGGGAAGCACCAACGACACCGTCTGAAATCCAAAACTTTTTTTGGGATTAGCAGGCTACTACCGTAAATTTATTCAAGATTTCTCCAAAATAGTCGTGCCATTGACCAAGTTAACTCGAAAGAATGTCAAATTTCAGTGGGAAAAAGAACAACAGAGAGCCTTTCAATTATTAAAAGATCATCTCTACAGTGCTCCAATACTATCTCTACCCGATGGAAYTGAAGATTTTGTGGTATACAGCGATGCATCAAAGTTGGGTTTGAGCTATGTCTTGATGCAAAGAGGGAAAGTTATATTATATGCATCTCGACAATTGAAAAATCATGAAAAGCAATATCCAACCCACGACATGGAATTGGTAGCCGTGGTTTTTTCTTTAAAAATATGGAGACATTATCTCTTGGGAACGAAGTGCCAAATTTATACTGATCACAAGAGTTTGCAACACTTGTTCAACTAGAAGGAATTGAATATGAGGCAGCATCGATGGATTGAACTTATCAATGATTATGATTGTGAGATTCTCTATCACCTAGGAAAAGCCAATATGGTAGCTGACGCCTTGAGCCGAAAGGAAAGAAGTGGAACAATCAAAGCGATGAAGATTTTCTTAACTCCCAATCTTCATCAAGAGATCTTGAAATGTCAAAAATAGGCTGTCAAAGAAGAAAATATGAAGATAGAAAAAGTGGGTAAGATGATTTCTATCATGGAGCTGAATGATGAAGGAATATTATGTTTCCAAGACCAGATATTGGTACCAAGCTATGGGAATACACTTGAAATCATATTGAATGAAAGTACAAGTCCCGTATTTCAATTCACCCAAGTACCAACAAAATGTACAAAGACTTGAAGGTATTTTATTGGTGGACAGGTCTCAAGAAAGATATAGCAAAATATGTGGAACGATGCCTAACTTGTCTGCAAGTTAAAATTGAGCATCAGAGACCTTATGAAAATCTACAATCATTGGAAATATCAGTCTGGAAATGGGATCACATTACGATGGACTTTATCATGAAGTTACCCTGAACTCCAATAGGTTATGATGCAATTTGGGTAATAGTGGATCGTCTATCAAAGTCTACGTATTTCCTACCGATGAAAGAAACTTATTCATTGGAAAGATTAGCTCAAATCTATATCAAGGAAATGTTGACTCGACATGGTGTTCCATTATCCATCATATTTGATAGAGACAATAACTTCACTTCCAGATTCTGAGAAAGTTTGCAAAGAGCCTTGGGATCACAAATCAGATTAAGTACGACTTATCATCCACAAACGGACGGACAAAGTGAAAGAACCATCCAGACTCTCGAAGACATGTTGAGAGTGTGTGTAATCGACTTCGGGGGATCATGGGAAGAACATTTTCCATTGATAGAATTTGCTTACAATAACACTTATCACTCCAGCATCCAAGCGACAACTTATAAAGTCTTGTATGGAAGAAAATGTCGAACACCGTTGTGTTGGAATGAAGTAGGTGAAAAGAAATTGACAGGTCCCGAGATTGTACAAGAAACATATGAAAATATTGAACAAATTCGAGCCAGAATCAAAACATCACAAGATCGACAAAAAATTTATGCTGATAAACGAAGAAAGCCGATTGAATTCAACGTAAGTGACTTAGTGATGTTAAAGATATCTCCATGGAAGGGTGTTATGAGGTTTGGAAAGAAAGGTAAGATTAGTTCAAGGTATATTGGACTGTTTTCAGAATCTGCAAAAGAGTTGGGCCAGTAGCTTATCAATTGTTGTTACCAGAAGAACTCAGTCAGATTCACAACACTTTTCATGTGTCGAATCTGCGCAAATGTTTGGCAGACCCAAGTCTAGCGATACCACTTCCTGAGATCAAACTTGACAATAAGTTGAATTTCATCGAGACACCAGAGGCAGTAACAGACAGAAAGACCAAGGTATTGAGGAATAAAGAAATCAGTTGGGTAGAAGTATAGTGGAAATTTCACAAAGGTTCAGAGGTTACATGGGAATTGGAATCTGATATGAAAACCCAATACCCTTGGTTATTTGAATGAGTGGATTCCGGGACGAAATTCTCTTAAGGTGGAAAGAATGTTATAACTAGGTTTCAAACAACCTAGATTGAGGTAACCTATACATTATTATTATTATTTGAATTATGTGATAACATGCATGATTACTTAATTAAAATGCATGAGTAGTATGCATACATGTGAAAAGATATTACTGTGCATACCTGAAATAGGTGTGTGCATACATGGAGTAAAGTATACGTGGATTATATTATTTAAAAATATGAAGATGTGATATCTTCATAGTGAAGAAAGGTGGTATTTAAAATTCTAAACACACCGCCTATCAATTTTATATTGGTAAAAGACTCCACCGCCTTTGTGAAAAATATATAAGAAGAGAAAAGAGATAAGATCATATCTTTGAACGGGCCAATAAATCGTGGACTTAACTTACCTTGTTTTCGGAATCGAAGTACACCTCGCCAAGGAGAAACTTTCACCATTACCATATCACCCACCGATAACTCGATTGGCCTTTTGCGACGATCTACATAAGACTTTTGACGATCTTGGGCAGCTCTCATTCTTTCGCGAATAATCTGAATTTTGTCATGAGTGATCTGAATGAGTTCGGGRCCAACTAAAACTTTCTCTCCCGTYTCYCGCCAACACAAGGGTGCACGACACTTACGTCCGTATAAAGCCTCATAGGGAGCCATTCCAATTGTCGAGTGGTAGCTATTGTTGTAAGAAAACTCAACCAAGGGTAGGCGAGTATCCCAGCTACCACCAAATTCTAAGACACATGCGCGTAGCATATCCTCGAGAGTCTGAATGGTTTGTTCTGACTGACCATCGGTTTGAGGATGATAGGCCGTACTAAATGCATGACGTGTTCCCAACTCTCGTTGAAATCTAGTCCAAAAATTAGAAGTGAATCGAGAGTCGCGATCAGAGATAATCTTCACTGGTATACCGTGTCGCGAGACAACTTCATCAATGTACAACCGCACCCATCGATCCATAGAGTAAGACTCTCGGACAGGTAAGAACAATGCTGATTTGGTCAATCGATCAACTATAACCCAAATGCTGTCGTTTTGACGTTGGGTCTTCGGTATTTTAGTAACCAGATCCATCGTTAATTCCTCCCATTTCCACATCGGTACCTCAAGAGGCTGTARACTACCATACGGTTTCTGGTGTTCAGCCTTTACTTGTAAGCATGTGGTACATTTCTCAACATAACGTCCAATATCAGTCTTCATCCCAGACCACCAGTAATCTAAACGAAGATCTTGGTACATTTTAGTACTCCCTGGGTGTATTGATAATCGCGACTTATGTGCTTCTGCTAAAACAACATCTCGCATGCCGCCAAGTTTGGGGACCCAGATTCGGGTCTTAAAGACCTTCAAACCACGTCCATCTTCAGAGAGAGAATCAATGTATCCTACCATTCGTTCTACTTGTGCATTCTCAGGCTTCAAAGCCTCAATCTGCCATTTCCGAATCTCATCAAATAGATTATTTTTAATCGACGTGTGAGTGATAAAGTAACATAGAAGTCCAGAACACGTCTTCCTACTCAGAGCATCTGCCACTACATTGGCTTTACCCGGATGATATAGTATCTCATAGTCGTAATCTTTAATGAGTTCCATAGCATGTTGTTGACGCATGTTCAAGGTCTGTTGAATAAATAAATACTTTAAACTCTTATGATCAGTATAAAGTTGACACTTTGTTCCATAGAGATAGTGTCGCCAAAGCCTCAAAGCAAATACCACCGCTGCTAATTCAAGGTCATGAGTAGGGTAGTTCTTCTCATAATCTTTCAATTGGCGAGAAGCATATGCAATCACCTTACCTCGCTACATCAAGACACATCCAAGACCAAGTCGAGATGCGTCACTAAATACTATAAAGTCTTCGTTACCCTTAGGTAGAGCAAGTATAGGCGCGTGTGTCAGACATTCCTTTAAAGTTTGAAATGCTCGATCTTGGGCCTCATTCCATTCAAATTTAGCATCTTTACGAGTCAAAGAGGTTAGTGGTACTGCGATCTTAGAGAAGTCCTTGATAAATCGTCTCAACAATTCTAGCATTGTCGTAAGTGTGAAGCGTGTTCGTTTTCGAACTTTGAGTAGACCAAAATATCATCGATGAATACGATCATAGACTTGTCGAGCATAGGATAGCATACTCGATTCATTAAGTCCATAAATGCTGCAGGTGTGTTTGTAAATCCAAATGGCATTATGAGGAATTCGTAATGCCCATAACGGGTCCGAAAAGCAGTCTTGGGTACATCATCCTCCCGTACCTTGAGTTGGTGATAGCCAGACCGTAAGTCGATTTTAGAAAAATATCTCGCTCCTTGCAACTGATCAAAAAGATCGTCAATTCGCGGTAATGGATATTTGTTATTTATAGTTACCTTGTTAAGCTCACGGTAATCTATAYACATCCGGAAAGTTCCGTCTTTCTTCTTAACGAACAGGACTGGAGCACCCCAAGGAGATGTGCTGGGTCGGATAAAACCCTTGTCCAATAATTCTTGCAGTTGTTTCATCATTTCTTTCATTTCCGCAGGTGCGAGACGATATGGTGTCTTTGCTATCGGAGCTGCACCCGGTATCAAGTCTATACGAAATTCTACTTGACGATCGGGTGGCAATCCAGGCAGATCATCCGAAAATACATCCGGATATTCACAAACAATCGGAACGTCCTTC
>NW_020201100.1:0-2188 GCF_001531365.2 Cynara cardunculus var. scolymus | reverse complement strand
CGTTGCTAGATGCATCGTGTTCAGACATCGTACTGAAATTATAATACATATATATAGGGGTCAAATAATATTCTATCCATTGTACCCCAACAAATCCTAGGTCTCTCCTATTGGTCTATATCCCATATAATCATAACCTAGTCACTAAACAATGTCAATACCTAAGTTTGAGTCCGAATATCATTAATGATATCCAGTTCACTCAAACCACAGCTCTGATACCATATCTGTAACATCTCGCTTGAGCAAACCCCAAATTACCAATTCTTATAAATCTCGAATATAATATAATTTATTGATTATTGGGACCAAAATTGATCCTAAATTGTTCTAAAAGTTTTGTCAAAGTCATCTGAACCAAGGATGGAAAATCTGAAAATGCTGCTAAAAAGACTAAGTCTGGAGGAAGACCAGAGGCAATGGTTGGACCAGAGGCAATGGTCCAGAGGCTGCTAAAATGGCTAAGTCTGGAAGAAGACCAGAGGCCATGAAGGACCAGAGGCAATGGTTGGACCAGAGGCAATGGTTGGACTAGAGGCAATGGTCCAGAGGCTGCTGAAGAACCAAAGGCCATGAAGGACCAAACCTTTGAAACCCACAGATCTGGGCATAACATTAATTAACCTCAAAATATGGGATATTAATTTCTAGAAAAATATCGAAATATCCGTTCTATTTTAGTGATAAAACCATCCAAAACACAATTCCAAATCGGATATAACGGATTTTTTACTTACAACCCAAATTATGTAACCAAAAGAATACGGGACAAGACTATATATATAAGCTACTATTTACCCAAAAGCAAGATCGATATCTTCAAGTTCCCCGATAAATCTTCAAGTCAGACAATGGGATCTTTCTATTTATCCGTCTTCTTTCCTGAGAAAGGTTGCCACTTGAATGATAAGCCAACGCTTAGTGAGTTAAATAGTTAAGTATTACATATCAATATCACACATGTTTATAAACATATATAATAAACTCTTATCAATAAAAGAGTTCAAGACATCATCCAGATATAAACCGAGACTTACAAGAAACCGAGTTAACCATTACGTACCGGATGCCAAGATCATAGGATTCCATATTCAAATCACCATATTATACCATACCATTGTTGCTCAATACAACAAGGAGACAGGATCACTGACCAAATATACTCAGCAACGTTAGAATACCAATAAATATCAAGAACCAAGAGATCGAATCAGTATACATAATGAAGACAGTGCATCACCCCGTCCTTCACCTCCCGGACTAATACCAAAGTCTGAGTCAGAATCATACATTACAGGAAACCTCGAACTGCCCGCCTTCCTCTACCGGGTATGTACCAAGGTTCCCTACTCATTGCTCTTCCTCCTTTCTGAGCAATGAGTATTCACAACCGTATAAAGTCTCACCCGTCCAACCCGAGATCTTGACTTTGCCATCAACTTCCGGTGTACCACACGCAGTAGTACCCGTACTATGGCATACAATTCAAGGAACAAAACAACGAGTCCGGATTCAGAAAGCAAACCGATGTACCGAAATAGTAATAAGGAATCGACTCAAGAGACAGAATCAAAAAAAGATCAAGATTGTCTGACTCCATTCAAGACCAAAAACATTCATATGAAAATATATATGTTTAAATCAATATGTAACAATTAACTATATAACTCACCGGGCAACCGTACAATACCGAAAAGCTCCGAATGAGCTCACAAAGAAAGTCCAATCTACCACACTTAGATTGCTTCCAAAGTATCAAAACATGTCCTAATTACCCCCTGGAGTAAATGTACAAAATCTCATAAGAAATCAATATAAGAAACTCATGATATACACATATCCTATTTGAATACTTTACCTAAATTTCTATGTACAGCTACTGCATGCAAAACTATTTTGCCCTTTTTAAGCTCTAAATCATGCCTTGATCATAAAATAAGAAATAAACTAGACTCAAATATCTAACTAAGGAAATTAGCCTCACCTCATTTGGAATTTTCTAAGATTTTATACAGATTTTCAAAATCTACACACTTTCAATGCATTCAAAAGTGGAAAATTCTCATTTTCATATATTTTCCTCAAACCATTTCGATTCCAAACCATTCCAACTTTTGAATCTCAACTTAATATAACATATTTGACATAAACAACCAAAATCCAACCTTTATTTTATCATTTATATTAT
>NW_020201099.1:79061-80205 GCF_001531365.2 Cynara cardunculus var. scolymus | reverse complement strand
GGATCAACTTTTACTCCTGATTCTGAAATGACATGACCCAGAAATTGAACTTCTCTTAGCCAGAACTCACACTTGGACAATTTTGCATACAATTTTTCTCTTTGCAACAATTCCAGTATCCGACGAAGATGTCTTGCATGCTCTTCTTCAGTCTTAGAGTATATAAGAATATCATCGATAAATACATTAACGAATTTATCAAGGTATTTCTTACATACCCTATTCATCAAGTCCATGAAAGCTGCGGGGCGTTAGTTAAGCCGAATGGCATAACTAGGAATTCATGATGCCCATACCTTGTCCTAAAGACTGTTATCTCAACATCTTATTCTCTGACTTTAAGTTGATGATATCCTGACCTAAAATCGATTTTAGAAAAATAACTTGCCCCCACCAGTTGATCAAACAARTCATCAATCCTTGGTAAAGGATATTTGTTTTTGATTGTCAACTTATTCAATTCACGGTAATCTATGTACATTCGTATAGATCCATCCTTCTTTTTGACAAACAAGACCGGAGCACCCCAAGGCGAAGTGCTAGGCCTTATAAATTCTTTATTGGTTAAATCTTTCAACTGTGTTGCCAATTCCTTTAGTTCGGATGGAGCTAAACGATATGGAGCTTTAGCTACTGGTGCAGCCCCTGGTATAAGATCGATTCGGAATTCAATAACTCTATATGGTGGTAACCCAGATAAGTCTTCCGGAAAAACTTCAGGATATTCACAAACTATTGGGATCAATTCTTCCTTTCTTTTCTCTTTCTTTAAATCAATCACGTATGCCAAATATCCATGACACTTCTTTTGAATATTCTTTCGAGCTTTCATTACTGACAGAATACTTATGCGTTGATCCCGACGATCACCATAAATAATAACTGTTCTTTGGTCTGGTAAAATAATTCTGATCATCTTCTAATTACAATCAATGCTAGCCTGATACTTTGCCAACCAGTCCATACCCACCACTATGTCAAATTCTTTCATTGGCATAGGAAATAATCGGATCGGGAGTTCAATGTTTTCAATAACAATTAAACAGTCATTGAACACACTAGTAACAGTTTCTTGATTATTAGCAGTATCAACTACTATTTTATCATCAAGCAGCACAGAATTTAGACATGCAGTTTGAGCAAA
>NW_020201099.1:76943-78582 GCF_001531365.2 Cynara cardunculus var. scolymus | reverse complement strand
ACGAAGGTCCTTCCCATTTCCTTTTCTCAACAATCTTCCCTTCTGACTGTCTATTCTTGTTTCTTTCAGTCACTTCAGCCGCCTCTACTGTTAGTGGAAAGGTATTGGGGTTCATTGCAATAACAAATTCTCTGATTGAGGGCTTCAGACCCCAAATAAACCTTTCTATCTTCCTCGATTCGGTTGAAACTTAATGTTCAGCAAAACGAGAGTATTCAATAAATTTTTCAGTATACTCCCGTACAGTCCTATTTCCTTGTTCCAGCTTCAAGAAATCTTCTTCCATTTGTCTCACAGCCATTTTAGGACAAAATTGATTCTTGAATCGATCTACAAATTCTATCCATGACATATTCTGTAACACATCCGTTCTGGTAGACGATTCCACTTCCCACCAGAATAAAGCATTTGACTTTAATACCGAAACAGCAAATCATACCTTATCTGTTTCCGGGCATCAGATAGTGTTAAACACAGATTCCATCTCCTTGATCCAACACATTGCTTTTACCGGATCTCTTTCTCCAGAGAAGGTTGGTGGTTTACACGCTAAGAAGGTTTTAATATCTCCTTCTTTATTCTGAGTGATTGGAGCAGATGGATAAACCTCTACTCTTTCCGTTTCAACTCTAGCAGGTATCCTCATAATAGATATCAGAGTTTCTCGTAATTTCCCCATTTCCTCTGCTAATATGTCTCTGGTTATAAATTCTGGATGTGGTATCGTTCCTCTCTGAGCATTCCCAAAGTGTGATTCTTCCTGCTCAGAATGTTCTTCAGTCCGTCCTCTTCCTTGTGACTGACTTCTTCCTCTACCTCTTCCTCTTGSTCTTCCTCGACCTCTATTTTCAGCCGTACTGATTGGAAGGTTGACCAAAGATTBCTCCCTTTCTTCAGATTCTGGTCGAGCTATTCTCTCAGATCTTCTAGTTTGGTTAGACATCTGTAGAATTTAATATTAATATTTACGTACTTACATTCCCAAATATAACAAAGTATTCAAGTTCAGATATGTACCTGTAAATTTATAATTACACTGGCCAGGCGTAATTAAAATTTACCTTACACACTGTTCGTTCAACTTATCATATTTATTTCCAATGGTGCTAACTATGTCCGGGACCCTTAACATGCAATAAAATGGTTTAAGTCTAGGTATCATGCTGTTAAAATACCTAAATCCCTTAAACTCAGGCTCTGATACCATTCTGTAACGCCCCAACCCACACATTGCATGTAACACATATTTCATACCAAAGAAATACATATTCATATACATCTGGTCCCTTAGTACAAGAATCTACAATCATGACCAAATACCAAGGTCCAAAAATTCAAAATACAGTCTTGTACTAATCAACAAAAGCCGTTTTGCAGCTGAATGCACATAAGAAAAGCATTAAATCTTTTCCTTTTCTTTACCTTCCACATGTCCTGCAATACATATTTAAAATCACAAAAAGGAGGGGAGACTGAAGAGTCTAGTGAGATACCCTATTCATGCCATTGCAKGGTGAAGGATCACCAAAACTTTATAAAACAACTATTCATATATATACAATATATGAATACGCAAGAAGTTAATATCAAATCATTTTCCCACTTTCATGCTAACCACGTAGCTATACAAATTTCATAT
>NW_020201099.1:64538-76283 GCF_001531365.2 Cynara cardunculus var. scolymus | reverse complement strand
GCTTTGTCAGGTTTAAACTAATCCGGTCAATAAACCTCTCAAGCTAATCCGGACAATAAACCTCTCAAGCTTTGTCAGGTTTAAACTAATCCGGACAATAAACCTCTCAASCTTTGTCAGGTTTAAACTAATCCGGACAATAAACCTCTCAAGCTAATCCGGTCACTCTTTGTCCGGATAAACACTTAAACAAAATAAACAAGGTTTCTTTCCAAAGATGACAATATGAAGCATGTAAACAAAAACCAGTAAAATCTTTATACAAAAAGGTTTAGAAACCACTCACCTTATAAAGCTTTTGAAACTAAATTGCTAGAAATCGATCGCTTTTGAAACTTGACACTTGCAACCAACTTGAAATCACCTTCTTTTTGTAAACCGAACAACACTCTTTTAAACCTCTCAATTCCTCTCAAAATAGCAGGGAAACATCAAAATGAAGAGGTGAAGCCACTTTTATACTTTCCCAAAATGGAAAGTCGGCTAACTCACATAGCCACATGTATGTATACATACCATATATACACTTATGCACATACATGCATACCTTTTCATGCATACACATAAACACATATCATATGCACAAAATTTTTATATCAACATGTATCAAATTATCATGTTACCATGCAATCAATTAATTAAATAATCATGTATTAAATACCTATGGTTATAACCAGGATCCGGTTATTACATCTTTTCTGGAATATTTTTATTGGATGTTATATATTATCTTTTTATGAACGTGTAGGAGAAAACCTCATAAAAAACGGAGATCCGAGCGAAAAGTTATGAATAATTTAAGTGTTGATGGTCAAAATGGGTACCTAGCCGGGCCAACCCGGCCCAACTCGAGTTTTAGCATTATAAATTGGATTTTTGGCCCATTTTTCATGTCATTTAAATTTAGAAGTCACACATACACTAGAGGTGCAATTTTCACACACATAGGCTTGATTTAACTCAAATCAAAGAGGAATTACAAGATCTTTGAAGGATTTGATCATTAAGTAAGGTATAATCTATCTTTGCACTTGTTCTTGGTTGACATTCTTGTTTTATGGATTGCATGTTGAGATAGAGTTAGGGTTTCATATGGGATTGATCTTAAGTGTATAAAATGAGTGCTTTTTATTGTTTATGGCTTGAAATGATCATTAGATTCAAGAGATTATCAAGATTTAWGCAARTTCATCATATGAACTTTGACTTGATCAAGTCAATGATTTGGAAGATAATATAAATGATAAAATAAAGGTTGGATTTTGGTTGTTTATGTCAAATTTGTTATATTAAGTTGAGATCCAGAAGTTGGAATAATTTGGAATCCAAATGGTTTGAGAAAAATGTTTGAAAATGAGAATTTCAACTTAAGAATGCATTGAAAGTGTGCAGATTTTGAAAATCTGTATAAAATACTAGAAAAATCCAAATGAGGTGAGGTCAATTTCCTTAGTTAGATAACTGAGTCTAGTTTATTTCTTATTTTATGATCAAGGCATGAATCTGAGTTAAAAATGGGCAAAACAGTTCTGCATGCAGAAGTTATACATAGAAATTTAGGTAAAGTGTTCAAATAGGATATGTGTATATCATGGGTTTCTTATATTGGTTGCTTATGAGATTTTGTGCATTTACTCCAGGGGGTAATTAGGACATATTTTGATGCTTTGGAAGCAATCTAAGTGTGGTAGCTTGGACTTTCTTTGTGAGCTCATTTTGGAGCTTTTCGGTATTATACGGTTGCCCGGTGAGTTATATAGTTAATTGTTACATATTGATTTGAAAATATATATTTTCATATGAATGTTTTTGGTCTTGAATGGAGTCACACGATCTTGATTTATCTTTGATTCCGTCTCTTGAATCGATTTCTTATTACTATTTTGGTACATCGGTTTGCTTACTGGATCCGGACTCGTTATTTTGTTCCTTGAATTGTACGCCATAGTACAAGTACTACTTCGTGTGGTACACCAGAAGTTTATGGCGAAGTCAAGATCCCGGGTTGGATGGGTGAGACTTTTTGCGGTTGTGAATACTCATTGCTCGAAGAGGAGGAAGAACAATGAGTAAGGAACCTTGGAACATACCCGGTAGAGGAAGGCGGGCAGTGCGAGGTTTCCCGTAATGTATGATTATGACTCAAACTTTGGCATGAGCCCGGGAGGTAAAGGACGGGGTGATGCACGGTTCTCGTTATGTATACTGATTCGATCTCTTGGTTCTTGATATTTATTGGTATTCTAACGTTGCTGAATATATTTGGTTGTTGATCCTGTCTCCTTGTTGTATTGAGCATCAATGGTATGGTATACTATGGTGATTTGAATATGGAATCCTATGATCTTAGCATCTGGTACGTAATTGTTCACTCGGTTTCTTGTAAATCTCGGTTTGCATCTAGATGATGTCTTGAACTCTTTTATTGATAAGAGTTTATTATGTATGTTTACAAACATGTGCGATATTGATATATAATATTTAACTATTTAACTCACTAAGCGTTGGCTTACCATTTAAGTGGCAACCTCTCTCAGGAAAGAAGACGGATAAAAAGAAAGAACCCGTTGTCTGACTCGAAGATTTATCGGGGAATTTGAAGATTTCGATTTTGCTTTTGGGTAAATAGTAGCTTAGTACCGTATCTCATAGTTGTAGTATGTGTAGCTTATATATAGTCTTGTCTCGTATTCTTTTGCAACTTAATTCGGGTTGTAAGTAAAAATCCGTTATATCTGGTTTGGAATTATGTTTCGGGTGGTTTTATCACTAAAGTAGAACGGATATTTCGAAGTTTTTTTAGAAAATTAATATCCCATATTTTGAGGTTAATTAATGTTATGCCCAAATCTGTGTGTTTCAAAGGGTTGGTCCATTTTCATCGCCTCTGGACCAATTCATCGCCTCTGGTCCATTTTCATCGTCTCTGGACCAATTCATCGCCTCTGGATCAATTCATCGCCTCTGGTCCATTTTCATAGCCTCTGGTCCTTCATGGCCTCTGGTCCTTCATCACCTCTGGACCTTCATCACCTCAGGACCAATTCATTGCCTCTGGTCTTCTTCCAGACTTAGTCATTTTAGCAGCCTCTGGTCCATCGCCTGCCTCTGGACCAATTCATCGCCTCTGGTCTTCCTCCAGACTTAGTCGTTTCAGCAGCATTTTCAGATTTTCCATCGATTTCTTTGACAAAACTTTTAGAATAATTAAGATCAGTTTTGGTCCCAATAATCAATAAATTATATTGCTCAAGCGAGATGTTACACTATAGTGATATATATTTTAATATGTTTGATGAGAATTTCACAGATAAAGAATTTATCAAGGATCTGGAAAGAGAAAATAAAACCTTGAGAGAAAATTCTGAAAATGATTTATTAGTTAAGGCTAGTGAATTTGAGAGAATTTTGGACACAGTGAGGAAAGAATGTGAAAAAGAATTGAAGACTTGGAGTAATGCTAATAAGGAATTGTTCAATAAACTTCAAGATCTGCAAAATGTGAGGAATTCTTCTGAGAAAATTAATACAGAGATTGAGAACTTACTTGGAAAAGTTCATAAATCTGAGAGTGATTTGATTAAATTAAGAAGGTTACTGGAATTAGAAAAGAAGAAAGTGTTGGAAGTTGAACAGAGTCTGAATACTGAAAGATTAGCTTTCGAGAAAGGGAAGAAAAGATTTTATGATATAGAGAAAAGATTCGGTGTTGAATGAATATCTTATGAAGATAAGATAAACTATCTCGAGTTGAACGCCAAAGTGTTGTTAAAGCAAATTTCAGATTTTGAGCAGCTGATAATCTTGGAACGAGACAAGAATGACAAAGAAAAGAAAGACATTACAGAAGAATGTATGAGCCAAACACAGAAATTATCTGACAGCATTGCTCAAAAGTAGAAGGCTTTAGATGAAGAGAAGAAGCAATTTGCTCTTGTGAAAAGAAATACTACAAAGATACATACAACTATTGCAAAAGAGTTTGCTGAAAAGAAAAAATGGCTTGACATCGCTTCTGAGAATGAGAAAAGCAGCTCAGATGAAAAGAGAATAGAGTTTAATAATCAGAAGAAGAAGTTTGAAATGCTAAAGAAGGAGTTAGAAGGTAAACTCCTGGATACTACAAAGAAATTGTCTGATCTGAAGACAAAACTTGAAATTGAATTGAAGATGAGAACTAAACTCAAAAATAAGTATGATTTAGTTACTGTTGAAAGAGACCAACTTTTACAGAAAGTCAAAGACTTTTATTGTGCTCAAAGCTCAATTGGTTCTCCTTCTCAGTGTAAAACCAGCTTCTATGATTGTTTCAAATCGAACAGTTATTCAAGCAGCCCTAAATCTACTGTTTCTAAGAACTATTCTCGTTCTTCTAATCAGTACTATCAAGGGTACGTCATCGGATCACCCAATTATTCTTCTAAGGTTAAAAGCATTTGGGTCAGTAAATCTGAATTTGTTTCATCCTGTACCCCTGTTGTTACTAATAATCTTCCTTGTTTTGTAAGATCTACTATTGATTTGATTCATCTTAGCAAGAGAAGAATCATGTGCTCCACATGCAAAACAACAGATTTTGTGAACAAGAAGACGTACAATAGGTGGACTGTTGATAACAGATTTCAGACGAATTGGAAAGGTAAAAACGGGTATGATTACAATAACTGGTATGGATCTTATTATGTATATAATCATCATGTTAAAAGTGCGAAAAAGAAAACATCTAATAAAATAGATGGTCTGGCAGTTACAATATCCCGCAACCTGATACTAACAAAGAAGGACCCAAGTTCGTTTGGGTACCAAAATCTGTTTGATCTTATTTTGCAAATGTGTCAATTTTGCGCTGATCAGAATATCATACCATTGATGCACTAATTCAGGGGGAGTTGTAAACTTTCCAAATAAGGCTTCTAAACAACACAATTCAGGACTCGTGCTTTACCGAGTGTGGTTTCTAAACCCCAAGTTTAGAACTTGTGCTAAACAGGTTTCCTTATTTTTTTTTTACTTTTTGAGCTGAATCGAAATATTTCTTAAATCTACTTTCTAGGGGAGCCTCTAGAAAGTTCAATAAATGTTTTCGGAAAGTGTAATATTTTTTTTAAACGAGTACATTTTCTGAATAGGTATTTCCTGAGATTTTACTTATGCATTTTCTCATCGTACATAACTCCAATACATGTTTCAACTATTCTTCAAACTGTTATTATCACGTCTCTTAAATTGAAAATCATTTTTTTGTGATAATACACTCGTTTGTATTCAAATGTTGTTTTTCTAATTTTTTTTACCTTGAATGATATACACTTCATTTTTTTAATCAAAATCTGTAAACTTGTTCTTACAGATCTTCATTCATTTCTCTCGCATACCAAATAATCTGATCATTGTCGCATCATTCTTTCATTGATTGTGCTTAAAACCAAATATCTTGATCAATTTTTATCTAATCATTTTGCTTTATCTGAAATACTAATTTTGATCAACTCTTGTGATCATATAAGCATAAAATGTAATTTTAGGAGGGACTGAGTGCTTAACAGAAATACCACTATGGAATGTCCGAACCGACAGGCCTACCCAAGAGGACAACCATATCTGAGTGAGCTTTAATTCAAAAAGGGTTTGTGTGATGAGCTTAAAACGTAAAAGAGAGGGGTAGTTGTTGTGCGCTAAAAGAATTGACGAGAGTTGTGTCAGGATTAAAAGAACATAAGAATCTTGTTCTCAACTTCAAAATACCAGGCATACCACATAATCTATTAGTTCTCATTTCTTTCGAGACTAATATTGAAAAAGGCAAAGCTCAGGCCAATTCTTGTCACAACCCCACCAGCAACTCATTTATCTCTTAACAGATAATTGTTTCAATAACACTTGGGGCACGCAGCTCACAATCTATCAATTTCTCATTCGGAGAAAGTTGATACTGAAACAGAAGGATATATGTCCCCCTTCTAGTCTTTTTTATTACGAATTGAGTCTGATAAATTTGTGTAGTCCACATGGTTTATCACTTTGAGCCTAAACAGAAGCATTAGTTGCTTTATCTTTCTACACTACACAGATTTTGCATTTTATATGTTATTTTGCCGAAACATTCATAGATATGCTATTATTAAGATATCGATGATTGAATGGAAGACCAGGTGAGATGAGCCTCATAAAGTCTCATATATACAGTACATCCGTTGTACTGAGTATATCTGTTATACTCACAGGCCAATTTTTTTATAAGATAGAAAATAATTTCATACGTTGAAATTGGTTGTTACCTTTCCATTCCCTTTAATATGAAAAGATTAAACAAGTGGATTTGAAAAGATGTACTTAAAATTTCATGAATTGATGGCTTTCGCAGAATATTTCATTCATTCTTGTGTATGATGTAATGATTCTCATTTCATCATAAGGGGGAGTATGAAATAATGAATGAAATGTTCAATTCCGAACGATAAAAAAGGGGAGTATGTTATACAGATAAAGGGGGAGTAACATCGAAGATCGGCAAAAGGATTCAAAAGGAGTGCGACTAGAGATTATTACTGAAGATTATTCATGTGCTACAATGTCTGAGAGTTGTTGAATGTGAAGATCAATTTTACAACAGTTTGTTGATAAAGATTACCTTTGAAGAGAAAGTGTGTTAAAGATCAATTCTGAAGATTGTTATTGTTTTTCTTCTACATTGTCAAAATAGAAGATCATCGATGTTCTACATTCGAGGGGGAGAATTTTATAAGATCTTTCTCAACAAACGATCGTCTAAAGTGTTTGTTTAAAAGTCATAAAGTGCCTAAAGTGACAAATATCAAACGAGTTTCAACGTGCGCAAATTCTTTCAAGCCTGAATACAAAGGGGAGAATGTTAGGACTGAAAATCAGTGTAAATTGTATTCGTTTTGAAATATTAATTTTGTCTATAATTGTATAAAAGTCATCGTGTTTAACTTTTTTGATAGTTTGACTTTGACTTTCAAGGGTTGTTGTTTGACCCTATATAAAGGGTAAGTCTTTGTATTTTTAGTAAGAGCTCATATTGTAATATCATTTTTAACGTAATATAAAGTTTGACCAGATTGTGGAGTTTGACCTTTTTCTCTCAACTCTCTCATTGTGTTCTTATTGAAGATCCATCAAATCTTCCATGAATGTTTAGAGATTAAAGTGAAGATTGATTATTGTGGAACAACAAGAACAGTTGAGGATATGCCATTCTAAGATCAAGGAGCTGACCAAGATCGAAGAAGATCTCAAGGAACAAGTCATTGTAAACCAAACCATCAGTATCGAACATGAACAGGCCATAACTGAGCATGAGCAAACTATTGCTGAACTCAAGGCTGAGAAAGCTACCGTTAAAGGGTGGTGCAAAGCCTCCATTAAGGCCTCTAAGATCATCAACGCTCAGATCCCCGCCAAGATAACACTGGTCTAGGGTTTTCCAATGATCAGGAAGAATGTGTCACTGACAGGTCCATGCTAAAGTTTGGCACCTTCGTCTCTTCCATTTCTGACACTTCTTCCTTTCAGTCTTCTTTAATTGAGACTCATCTTGAAGGAACTCCTTCGAGTTCAGTTTACAAAGACAAAGGTAAATCCATTGTCATGGCACCTCTTCCCAAGAAGGCTAACAAGTCATATAGACCCAGATCTATTCCTTCAGCTTGTGCTTCTTCTTCTTCCTCCTCTAGGATCAAGATATCTGAATCCACTCAGAAATCTAAGTCAAAGCTTAAGGTGAATGTTTCACCCAAGGACTCTAAATCCTCAGTTGTTCCTCCTAGAACAAATGAGAAGGGAATCCTTGGAGCTTGTCCCTCTTCTGTTCCTTTGGTACTTCCTGTCCCTAAAGATGGTTTCAGCAATAGGAAGTGTAGAGGCTGTGGTGAAACTACACATATTGCCAGTAAGTGTCCTTCTTCAAGATCAGTGAAGACATCTACTGACTTTGAGCCTTCAGCTTCAGTGGATGTTGCCTCTAACTCTACTGGAACCAAAGAAAAATGGATACCAAAGCAATCTTAATATGTTTTGTTTTCGTGTGCAGGAAGTCAAAAGCATTTGGTATCTCCATAGTGGATGCTCGACACACATGATTGGATACGAATCCCTGCTCATTGACTACCAAGATGAAAGAGGCCCTTCCGTAACCTATGGAGGAAACGGAAAAGGATACACCAAGGGCTTTGGTATATTAACCAATGGTGCAACTACTTTCAAACATGTTACATTTGTTAAAGGATTGAAGCACAATCTTCTTAGCATCAGTCAACTGTGTGACAAAAATTTCACAGTAAAATTTTCTAAGAGTTCATGCTACGTCTTCGATAAGGATGATAAGGTTGCTCTAACCGGATCTCGCCTAGAGAATGTATACATCATCAACATGGATTCTCCTATAGTTGAGAACAACTGTTTCTCTCTAAGGCCTCGTCATATATCAACTGGCTATGGCACAAACAACTTTCTCATATCAACTTCAAGACACTAAGTGAGTTTTCTTGAAATGATCATGTCACTGGTCTTTCTCAACACACCTTTGCGAAAGAATCTCTTTGCTCAGCTTGTGAGAAAAGAAAACAGACAAGAGTTAGCTTCAAGTCTAAGCAAGTCTCTTCAGTGACCTCTCCACTTTAGTTATTGCACATGGATCTTTTTAGTCCAGTCAACGTGCAATCAATAGTTGAAAAGAAATATTCACTTGTCATTATTGATGAGTATTCCAGGTACACTTGGGTCTTCTTTCTCAGATCCAAAAGTGATGCACTTGAAGAAATTATTTCATTCATCAAATGCATAGAAGTACTTAACAACATTAAGGTACGATCTATGAGAAGTAACCCTGGTACTGAATTCAAAAATAGTACTATCGATAGCTTCTTTAAGAACAAGGGAATCTCTCGTAACTTATCATCTGTGAAAACTTCACAAAAAAATGGTTTCTCTGAAAGAAGAAATCGAACAATCATTGAGGCTGCTCGATCCATGCTCAGCGAGTCGCATCTCCTTTGTTAGGACTGAAAATCAGTATTAATTGTATTCGTCTTGAAAGTTAAATATAGTCTATAATTGTAAAAGTCATCGTGTTTGACTTTTCTTATAGGAGTTTGACTTTGACTTGTGTTAGTAGGTTTGACCATATAAATAGGAATGGTCTTTGTAATTTGTAAAGAAGAGAGCTCATTTTGTAAATCATATATGTAATATCATAGTTGACCATATTGAAAGATCTTGACTTTCTCTCTCAATGTTCATATGTGTGTTCTTGAATGCAATATCTAGATCTGCCATATTGTGAAGATAAAATGAAGATTGATCAGTGAATTTAGGGACAAACAATTGGTATCAGAGCACGTTTGCAGCGAAATTTGTTTGAAGAAATCATCAAGAGTTGCTGAAATTTCTGGAAATTCATGATTTTATGTTCTTGAATGTTCTTAACTGTTCTTCACAAATTTTTTCTTAAATCTTTCATTCTTGGACATTTTATTGTTAAAATGATGATCATTGTATACGTTTTACATAATGATTCATTGTTACTTCTTTGGTTTTGAATTTTGATCATCGATATTTGAGATTTGAAGAAGTTTATAAATTTTGATGTTCTTGGTGTTCATGTAAAAACTCATCAAAAAGGTGAAGTTTGATCCAAAGTTTGCATATTCTTTTTAATTTTGTGTTTGTTTGTTGATTTGATCTTAGTTTGATTGTCAGGTATGTGTGAATCTTGTTTGTTGAGCGGTTTAGAGGCTGTGTTTTAATCAAAATATTGACCAAGCTTGATCTTGTTGTTGAGCGGTTTACTTGAGAGGATAAGAGACCAGAGAGTTGAGCGGTGTATCAATTCATTTCTTTTTGAAGCTGAATTAATATTCAATTGCATGCTTACATGGATTGTTGATTGGTGTTTGTGCTAGCTGTCCAAGGTTAACTGTTTTTTATCAAGACTTTTTGTCCGGATTACATATCTGGACAACATTGTATATTTTGAGCAATTCATCTTTGCAGTGTCCGGTTTAGCAAGCTGCTGTGACATTTCAAGTGACCAGCGGTTTATCCAGTTTAACCAGCGGTTTAGCTTCATGCAGTGACCGGATTAGCTTCATTCAATGACCGGATAAGCTTCATCCAGTGACCGGTTTAGCTTCATTCAGTGACCGGATAATAGAGTTAACAGTTTTAGCAGCTTTGTTGTATCTAGATAATAGATTCATTGTGATCTTTTTATGAAAGAAAGCTGATTGTGTCAGGATAGTACTAAAAGTTTGAGTGATTTAGACCTGCAAGGTGTGTGTTTTTCTTGAACATGCAGTATTAGTTGTGCGGTTTATATTCTTTTGAGTCCGACAGGCTGTGTTGTTTAATGTTTGAGCGGTTTAGGCAGTAGATTCTCAGGTTTAGGAGCATATAGTGAGCGGACTGTGAGGTTCACTCCTTGACCGGTTTAAAATATTAGTATGTGTATTGACTGTTGTGTATTAACTGTTGTGCTGTAACGAGTTTCTTTCATGTATTAACTAGACTTTATTCATGCAGTGAAAGGTCATAAGATTCTGCAGTGAGCAGCTTTCCTAATGCAGTGAGTGGTGTACAGCTGTGAGTGTTGTTGACGGTTTAGTAGCAGTTTTAAGCGGATCTGTTTGAGTGGTGTTTGACTATTTTTTTCTGTTTAATGAGCTGTGTGAGCTGTGTTTAATTAGCTGCTGCTGTGAGTTTTTTTTTGTTTTATTCTTGCTGTGATCAAACTAAGAAATTCATGCAGTGAGTGGTTTATAGAGTGTAGTGAGCGGAATTGATCGATTTAAGAACATTTTTTTGAGCGGACTGTGAGCGGACTTGTGAACGTTTTACCTCATATTTTTTTGACCGTATTCGAACACTGTGAGTAAGGCTTGACTGTATACGGACATTATTTTAAACTGTATTTCTTTGATCATTTTCTTTAACTGCATAGATCCTTAACTGATCAATTTTTTTTAATGGCAGATATCATAAAGGAGTTGAGAGAGAAGATTGCTGAGTTAGAAAAAAAGTATTGTGGATTATAAAATTCAGAATTATTGTAATGAGAAATGTATTGAAACTTTGAATCGGGAGCATAAAGAAAGGATAGAAAGAGTTAAGKATGAATCCAAATATCAGATAGATAAACTTAACAAATCCTTGGATGATATCAAAGTAGAATTTGACAAAGAAAGAAAAACAAGGAGTCAATCTTATAAAGATTATTTCAACAAACTCCAAAAAGTTCAAATTGAACTAACTGCTGAGAGGAACTCTCCAAGGAACGATACAGAGATAAAGAATTTAACTGAGAAGTTCCATAAGTCTAAGAATGATCTGAATGAAATAAAAAAATTACTGGACTTAGAGAAGGAGAAATTTCTGACAGCAGAAAAGAATTTGGATGTGGAAAGAGTAGAGTTTGAGAAGGAGAAGAAAAGATTCATTCAAGTTGAAAGAAAGTTTGGAACTGATCGTGAATCTTATGAATATAAGATTAACTCTCTCGAGCTGAACGCAAAGATGCTTCTAAAGCAAATCTTGAATTTTGAGCAGCTTATCATTTTGGAACGAGCGAAGAATGCTAAAGAAAAGAAAGACATCTCCGAAGACTGTTAGAGTCAACTACAGAAATTGTCTGAAAGCATTGATCTAAAGCAAAAGGCTTTAGACGATGAGAAAAAGCAATTTGCTATTGAGAAAAGAAATACTTCAAAGAAGTTAACAGCAATTGCC
>NW_020201099.1:49643-61828 GCF_001531365.2 Cynara cardunculus var. scolymus | reverse complement strand
GAAAGTGGCAAAAGACTCAAAAGAAGAAGTGCGACTGAAGATGATTACAGAAAGATTACTTTCTGTGCTACAACGACTGAGAGATGTTGAATGTGAAGATCATTTTTTTACAATAGTTTACTGAAGACTTGTTATCTGAAGATCCTTTGAATATCAGATCTTATACAGTGTTTCTAAAGATTATTTTTGAATCTGTTCTACATTGTCAAAAGAGAAGATCACCGTGATTCTACATTCGAGGGGGAGAACGCTAGAAGATCTATCTCAACAGATGATTACTTGAAGATTCCAAGTTGAAGATTTTTTTTTGAAGATGACATTATATGCTTAATGTTTCAAAGTTCAAACAAGGACTCAAAGCGCAGAATTTTCTTTCAAGTCTGAATACAAAGGGGGAGAATGTTAGGACTGAAAATCAGTATTAATTGTATTCGTCTTGAAAGTTAAATATAGTCTATAATTGTAAAAGTCATCGTGTTTGACTTTTCTTATAGGAGTTTGACTTTGACTTGTGTTAGTAGGCTTGACCATATAAATAGGAATGGTCTTTGTAATTTGTAAAGAAGAGAGCTCATTTTGTAAATCATATACGTAATATCAGAGTTGACCATATTGAAAGATCTTGACTTTCTCTCTCAATGTTCATATGTGTGTTCTTGAATGCAATATCTAGATCTGCCATATTGTGAAGATAAAATGAAGATTGATCAGTGAATTTAGGGACAAACATCCTTACTTAATTCTGGGCTGAAGTTGTCTACATTGTTTGCTTTACTCAAAACCGGTCGCTGATCATTAAGAGATTCAAGAAGATATCTTACGAACTCTTCCATAGCAAAAATCCTTCTCTCAGCTTTCTTCACATATTAGTTTGCACTTGTTACATTCTTAACAATCGTGACTAACTTGGAAAGTTCGATCCTAAAGCTAATGAAGGAATCTTTTTGGATATTCTGCAGTATCTAAAGCCTTCAGAGTATTTAACAAATGTCGACAACCCATAGAAAAAACCATCCATGTCACCTTTGATGAATCTCAATCAGCTAACTCAAAACCCATCTTAATTATGAGGAAGAGTTAGAAAGCTGGATGTTATCTCATTTTGGACAACCTGAAGCTTCCTTCAGCAATCATGTTAGCTCTCATTTATTAAATGTAAAAGTATGGAAAAAGTAATATTGCAAGTGTTGACAGAAGATGATCTATCACAGAAGACCACAGAGGACCAACAGCAGAAGATGCTCAAGCGTACAAGTCTCAAGTGACAAAACCTCTGTCGTGTCTCACAGAGGTTCTGGAAGATATCCTCTACGTCAATGTGCTTTCAAGTTATATCCAGCAGAGCCTTTGTGATGTCTCACAGAGGGTCTGCAACCTGTCTTCTGTGTAGATCTTCTTTAGCTGTTTTACTTAGGTTTATTAGCTGCTCGTGCTTATCACGTGTTCTTGTMTGTAATCTGTTTTGATCGAACAACTTAGATTAATTTACTTTAGGTCGTGTCAAAAAACGGTTACTTGCTTGTATAAATAGCAGCGTAGACCCTTGTATTTTAGGGTGCTTCAGTATTGTAATTGTCAATTTTTATTCTATTGAAAATCATTTGAAGCTCTCTCTTGTGTTCATCAATCTTCTTCACTGTGTTCTTATTGATTTCTACTGTGGTTGATTCTTATCATTTCCGCTGCATTAACACTGTCAAACAGATCACCCAAGTAGGTAATTTATACCAAGAAACCGAGTTAATCGATCCTACAAATCAACCCAATGCTGATACACCAGAAGCTGATGATGATCCACATATCAATCCAGTTGCAACTGATAACAAAGGCGAATCCTCTTCAAGGATTGGTGTAGTGCCCATTAGTTGCATTTCTCCCTCAAATTCAAACACTGACCCATTAGTGGATGAAATGCATTCAGCATCTACATCTCTACCTGTTGCTGAATCTCTCTCCAAGGCTCCTTTAGCAATTCAACCTATTGCTAAAGAATATGTAGTCGAAGCTTCATATTCTCTTCGTAAACATCAAAGCTTAGATGATAATCCTCTTCCAGCTCAGCGATGGACAAAAGACCATCCAATTCATCAAATTCTTGTTGATCCAAGTGCAGGTATTCAGACACGCCATGGTCTAGGTAATATTTGTCGCTTTGTGAACTTCTTTTCTCTAGTTGAACCTAAAAAAATCAATGAGGCTATCTCAGACCCTAGCTGGGTCATTGCCATGCAAGAGGAACTCATTGAGTTTAATAGGAACAAAGTCTGGTACCTTGTCTCACGTCCATCTGAAAAAACTGTGATAGGCACCAAATGGGTTTATCAGAATAAGTTAGATGAACAAGGTGTTGTAACCCATAACAAGGATCGTCTTGTTGCTCAGGGTTATATATAAGAAGAAGGAATCGATTATGATGAAACCTTTGCACCAGTGGCTAGACTCGAAGGAATTCGACTCTTTCTAGCCTTTGCTGCCCATAGAGACTTTAAAGTATTTCAAATGGATGTAAAGAGTGCTTTCCTTAATGTAAAACTCCAAGAGAAAGTTTACGTTGAACAACCTCCACAGTTTCTTAACCTTAAGTATCCAAATCATGTCTATAGATTGGATAAAGCTCTTTACTGGTTAAAACAGTCCCCTCGTGTTGATCCCAGATCTCTCAATAACACTAATAATCGAGTTACGAATAACCAAATTAGTGTTTTAATGAACAAAGTGATGAACACTCAAGAATAAATCATGAACATCAAAGAACAATTTTTAGTGTCAAAGGTTTCACTTTATTAATAAGAAAAACGTAAAAACGATATTTAATACAATAGGCCTAATCACCTATTTATACTAGTAAGCTAATTAGAAGATCACTATCTAGTGAGACTATTTAGCTAATCTTCTATTAACATATAATGTTTATCTAAATAATATTAATATAAACTTGAAATCCAGCTGTCGACTTGTCATCTCCAGCTGTCTTTCATGGGATGATGAATCAACCTTATCTTCATCGCATGCCTCTGGTTGAATTGCTGAAGAAAACTCTAAGTGTTGTTGACCACAGGGGTGATGAAGATGCTCTTTCCATCGCATCTCTGGTTGTTCATCGACCATCTGGTTGTTCTCCAGACTTAGTTAATTCTGCCTTGATGTCTTCATCAGTCTTCTGGTTCTTCATCACTTATTGTTTTTCATTACTTTTACACTTTATGGATTATGGGGTCTAACAATCTCCCCCTAAGTGATGAAAGAACATAAACTAATCTATGAACAGAATTGAAGAACAGAGACTAATCTAAAGAAAAACATCAAATTCCAAATTTCCATTGGATGATGAATTCTTACAATACTGGAAACAAAAGACATCACTTTAAGGCAAAAATTTACAACTCATCATGATCTACCTTGAGATATATCCCAGAAGCACAGAAGCAGTCTTCGATAGCCGATGACTGTTGATATCTCATGAATGAGTTGATTCCCATCTTCTCTTGGCACATGAGATCTACCAAGTCTTTCTCTGATGACCTTCTAAAACCACTCAAGTGTATCGGTTGAATACTTGAAGGCTTCAGTCAATCTAAAGAATTTCTCCCGAACTCATTCTTGAAGACAAGTCCAAGCTTGGGTTGACTTAAGACAGAGGCAGATCTTTTCTCCTGCAGGCCATGGAAGTCTGCATTTGGTGGAGCGTAGAAGAGTCTTTTGATGCCTAAGCGAAGAGCAATTTCAAAATCACTCTTGGGTCGATGCTTTACCAGGGTCTCCATTGTCTTCACAACCGCTCTGTTCGCCATCCTAAATTTGATGCCATGATCCTGTTGCTGAGTCGTGTATGCATAAAGTTTGATCAAGTCATAGGGATTGAGGTTGATCAGGTCATTGTCATTGAACACGCTGATTTGACCATGTGCTCTTTCCACTGTGTACTCGATGTATCTTATGGCTCTGTTGGCGAAGGTCCTCATTTTTAGGTCCATAACCCTCCTTATCCCATCGTTTGAGAAGACAGCCTGTGGTGCTTGGGTGGTCTGTCTAATAAACCTATGGTGTAGGAGGTCCATGGATTTTGGCGATAGAACCGGAGGATTGAGGGTCAAACTTTCATCGCGGTCGTGATACAAGTATTGATGGATATTTTCCATCATTATGGGTTCCCTGGGTGGCAGCTCTGGACGTCTCTGCAGCGACTCCATATTCTGGATTATTTCATCCACTAGGCTCTACGGAGGTTGCCTTGATAAAGAGGGAATGTCCGCTTGCACCGTGGTTGGTTTGATTGGGGTTTGAGCTTGGGTGATGGGTTGTGTATTGGTTGGGGTTTGTGTTTGGTTAGTGGGTTGTGTTTCGGTTGGCAATATGATGGTTTCTTGGATTGGCTCTGGTTGGGGTGGTAAAGGTTCATTGAGTTGTGTTTGTGGTTGAGTTTCAGGTGAAGGTTCAGGTTCATTGAGTAGGTTGGTGAAAAGTGTTTCGCGAGGAGTTGGTGATGGGGTTAATGGTAGGTTTGATGTGGGTGATGGAGTAAAAGGTTGGTTTGTTTCTGTTGGTGGGGTGGTTGGATTTTCATCGGTTGAGGATCTCAATACGATGGGTTCTTGGGTAGTAGCGAAAGGAACATGTACATTTTGTACATCTTCAGAGGGTTGAGCCTCTGATTCCCTCACTTGGGTTCCTTCGGTTGTTGGTGGAGGTTGTTCTTGTGTTTGTGGTGGAGGTTGTGGTGCAGCGGATTCCATTTGCTAGGCAGTCGTGGCCTAATTCTCCCCCTCATGAGGTCCAAGACCTTGATTATCGGGGTCTTGGTCCTCATGGCGTGGCCTTTTTTGTGGGCGGCTGCTGGAGCATGAAGCTCTGCTCCTCTTCTTCTTTTTCTCCTTCCTGAAGGACGCAAGATACGCCTTCAGGGATGCTTGTCTTTGGCTCTCCTCCATCGTGTGAAGGAGAGAGGTGGTGCGCCTTTATTCATCAACAAGGTTCTGGGAGAGAACCCTGGTCGGTTGAATAGCGCGGTGGACGAATTTTGCACTTATCTCATTGAAGGATGAGACAAGTGCCTTGGACAGAGCTCTTAGATCGGCTCTGGTAGCGAACTCCGTGCTTGATGAGGCAGCTTGTGGAGGCACGGAGGTGGTGGTGGTTGTAGATGGAGGAATGGGAAGGTTGGTGATGAGATTTCTCACCTCTGCAGTGAATGAGGAGAAGGCTGCATCGAAGGATGGGCCTATAGAGGGATGTGGGGTGGAATAGGCTGGGGGATGTGGGCTAGTATTGTGGCGGGTAGTTGGGTGAGGGTGGTTTGTATGGTGACCATTTGGTGGGTAAGAGAGGCAAGGGTTTCATCGATTGATGAAGTGGTTTGAGGTGGGGCTTGGTGAGGAATTTGGGAAATGATGGTGGTTGGTAGGGTGTTAAGGTTTTGGAGGATGGTGTTTAGCTTGGTGGTTATGTAGGTAAGGTTCTCATCGGCCTTAGTTTCCTGGGCCGTGAGGGTGGCGATGGAGTAGATGAGGATTTGGTTTCTTTGGGTGGCAAGGGAGGAGGCTGTGTTGTGGTGCTGGGTGATGGTTTGCGGTTGCATTTGGAGACAGGTTGTATTGTCTCGGGTTTGGGTTTCAAGTTGGGAGAGGTTTCGTTGAAAGATGGCAAGGGATTGTTGAAGGTTGGTGGTATCGGTTGATGGTGGGTTGTCAACAATCCCTTGTATGATGAGTTTAAGGTCTTCCAAGGACCGCAAAACTGAGTCAACAAAGGCTTGGAACTCGGCCTTTGTGATCAGGTCGGCAATAGGGGTAACCCCTGCAGCAACGGATGCTACAGGTTGAGCCTCTGATCCTGAGGCGCCTTCATTGCCTTGTGAAAATGTAAGCCGTGAAGGACTTCCATCATGTCCTTGATAGCCCTCAAGAGAGGAATTATCTCGTGATGTTGCTGCATCGGCTTCCTCTTCCTCGGCTTCAGAGACCGGGTAAGTGAAGCGAATGTGTGTCCTCTTCGGTAGATCAAATATCGAAGGGGGATGTGCAGGAAAGGGAGATCGCTCTGAACGATCTTGGGGTGTATCAATGTCAGAAGCAACACATGCTTCTGTGTGTGTGATGGGTTGTGTCGAGCCTTGAGGCAAAGGGGCTCTTATTTCTTCATCACCTCTCTATTGGGAGAGGGGTGATGGAATACGGGGTTCCTCAGCTGATTCATCTCCAGAGGCCCGAAGAATGGCCTCTAGATGGCTGGCTTGGGTAGGGATTGGACTGGGTCGTCCTTGTTCAATACCCCTTTGGCTTTGATCACCAGGGGTAGATGTTGTGGTTGCCCTTTGGGAAGTGGGTGGAGGAATTGTTTGAGTTGGGTCGGGGGAGGCACGATGAGTGTCATCATCATCCGATGATGATGCCTCTTGTGCTCCCTCGTTTGGTTTTGGGGACGGCTCTAGTCCCTCTGGGGTAGCTGCCCTCGGTTCCTGGTACAGCAGAGAGCGTTCATAGGTTCGGCGGATCACAGATGTCGATGGAATGACATTGAGCATGGCCCTTGAGAGTGGCCGGTTGATGGTGTAACCCTTCTTCGATAGGGTTGGTCAATGGCCTTGCATTTTGAAGACAAGAGTGAACGGTTCTTCAATCGGTAGACCATGTTTCCTCATTACGTCCCCTATGAAGAGGGCCAGGAAACGAGGAAATAGAACAGCAGATAAGGGCTTGCCAGTGGCCTGGAGTTTTCATTTCTTAACTACCGCCAAGTGGGTCTCATTGTATATGAGAAAGGCATAGTCAAAGTTGAGGTTGAAGAACAGCCCATACATGATCGTCATTATATTGATGTTTCCTTGGTCCAATGACCCTAGCTTGCATGTGAGGGCCCTGTTCAGGATTGAGAAGAACATGTTCCACATTGGCGGGAGGAATTGGCGTTTGAAGTCGGAGACGTTGCGTAGGTCACGATTGTAACCTAGCATCTTAATGAAGCGTAGTATGTCGTCGGTGGTGGGTGGTTCGTCATATTCGGCAATGCCAAGCTCTCAACGAGTGGGAATGCACAAAACTCGAGATACTTTAGCCCGCGAAATTTTGAGCAAGCATATCATATCGTTTGGAGTATCCATGTCCCCCATTATTCCACGGCTGTTGGGGTGGAATTCACAGGTTTGCTAGTACTGTTGGACGTACTTTAATGGTACGTCGGTGTCAGCAAGGGTCAGTGCTGGTAGTAGAATGTAGTTCTTGAAGAACTCGATCATTACAGCAAACCTGTCGTCGAACAGGGTGTTTCTCAGTTCAATGGCGTGGTTGTTTGGCTTCATTGGCAGGAAAATGATGGCGCAACTGTCGGCGTCGGTGGATTGAACGCGACTGTCGTTGTTGTTTGACTCGTGGGAGGCGGAGGAGACCATTGCTTGGGAAGTTGCAGGTAGAATCGTTCGTCAAATGCTATTTGTAGGTTTAAGGAAGCGTAAAGAGGAAATGGAAGTAGAAGAAAGGTATTTATAGGTGGGGAGGAGGTGGGGGTAGGGGTGGGAATTGGAAATGGTTTCTTGATTATTATATTGAAATAATCATGAAAAAGTAGAGGCGATTGGGTAATAGACGATTTGATTTGTAGATCGTGAGCCGTCTTGATTGTACATGCCATTAATATTGGAGGACACGTGTCAAGGCGGGGTTAGGGAAGGGAAATTTGAAAAGGTTTATGGGGAACAGGCTGTATATGGTGACAGGCGCATGTGAGGATGACGTATGGATTATTTGAAATAAGAAGTTATTCCAAATAATATGTCGTTAAGTATTGATCCAAAAACGATTTTAAAAAATCCATCTAATTGTAAGATTAATACAAATTACGAAGTTTTGGTCTTCTAAAAACCCATGTTGTATAGTTTTTAGTCACAAAAGTTGCAATTTCATATAATCTTAAAAAAAATTCCAATTAAGATGGGTTTGATGAAAATGATTTTGTCTTGTAACCAGAGGAGTTCTGGTTGAACAAAACTCGTTTTATGGGGAACCAGAGGTGGTCTGGTTGGATATCGATGAAGGAATTCATCGATGGTATGTTGGATTGCATGATTAAGAGGCCTTGGATGACAAACCATAGGCTCTGTTTAAGCATGTTCAATCCATTATGTAGGACTAGAGGGGCTCTGGTTTGACACCTGGTTTATTATGTAGCATCGAGATGGCCAGAGGCTCTGTATAGTAGAACCAGAGGCTTTGGTATGATAAATGCATATGTATGCAATGGATATCCATGATGAATGAATAGTTCCCCCTCAAATGATGCATGTATAATGGTTGAGTTTTAAAAACTCCCCCTAGAACCAATAATAAGGATGATTGTGGTGACCAGAGGCTCTGGTAGATACAACCAGAGGCTCTGGTTGCATATGAATGGGACTTTGAGACCGGAGGGCTATGGTTCCAAAGACAATGAATCCAAAGGCTCTGGTCTTTTGAACCAGAGGCTCTGGTTGCAAAGACAATGAATCCAGAGGCTCTGGTTTTTAGAACCAGAGGCTCTGGTTGCAAAGACGAGGAAAAAGATGTATGAGAAAATGGTTAAGTGTATGGGAAAGAGTATAATGGTTGAGCCTTTGAGAACAGAGGGGCTCTGGTTCCAAAGGCTTTGAATCCAGAGGCTCTGGTCTTTAGAACCAGAGGCTCTGGTTCCAAAGGCAATGAAATAAAGTATGAAAAATATGATTAAGTGCATGAGAGAGAAAGGGGGTTGGGGGACTCTTTAGGTTCAGAGGAGCTCTGGTTACAAAGAGTATGAATCCAGAGGCTCTGGTCATTAGAACCAGAGCTCTGGTGGTCTTAGGGAGATGAAAAGAAAGAAGAAAGGGGAATTGAGCATGCCAAGTCTTATTTGGAAACCAGAGGTCTCTGGTTGCAAAGGACTTGGAAACCAGAGGCTCTGGTCTTTAGAACCATAGGCTCTGGTTGCATAGAAATAAAGTGATGGAGTACAAAAGGGGTCTGGTCTCAAAGGATGAGAATCCAGAGGCTCTGGTCTATAGAACTAGAGGCTCTGGTCTCAAATAGAGAGAATCCAGAAACTCTGGCCTATAGAACCAGAGGCTCTGGTTGCGAAGGCAATACTTAGTGAATAAAAGCTAAGTATTTGCTTTGGACCCAGAGGTCTCTGGGTCCAAAGGTGATGAAAAACATATTAAAAGATTTCTTCATGGCCAGAGGCTCTGGTCTATAGAACCAGAGACGCTGGTTTAAAGTATTTCATGATTATGGCTGACTTCTATGTATCACTTGTAGGCATAACCATGACATATTGAGAATCACTGATTTAAGTATATGTTGCCTTTAAGTGGTGAGATTCAGCATACCCATCTTGCTGACTAGGAATAAAAATCTTTTCTCATCAAGAGCTTTTATGAAAATGTCAGCAAGTTAAATCTCAGTGGGAACAAAATACATTTCTATATTTCCTTTTTCAAYATTGTCTTTCAGAAAATGGTACCTTACATCGATGTGCTTGGTCTTGGAATGCTGCACTGGGTTTGCAGAGATTGCTATGGCACTCTTGGAGTCACAAAGGATGGGGACTTTGCATAATGGAATCCATAGGCCTTAAGCTGAGTCTTCATCTCTTGTTCTTATTATAAGATCGTGATTAGGAACTCGACAAAATAGCCCCGTAACTTCGGGAGAAGCAGCAACATACCCTGCTTCTGCTGTGGATGTTGAAACATAATTTTGTTTTTTGGATGTCCAACTTACGAGCTTGTCCCCTAAGAGTTGACAGCTTCCAGACGTGCTCTTTCTATCAATTTTGCAACCTGCATGATCTGCATCTGTGTAGGCTATTAGATCAAAGCCAGAGTTCTTTGGATACCAGAGACCCAATGATGGAGTTCCCTTGAGGTATCTAAAGATCCTCTTGACTGCAGAAAGATGCGATTCTTTAGGATTTGATTGATATCTTGCACAAAGACATGTGGCAAACATAATGTCTGGTCTACTAGGAGTTAGATACAGGAGTGATCCAATCATGTCTCTGTAGCTTGTTACATCCACAGGTTTGCCTGATGGATCAGCAAATAACTTAGCGCCTGTAGCCATAGGTGTTCTCATCGATGTTGAATTTGAGAGAGAGTATTTCTTCAGAAGGTCAGTCACATATTTGGACTGATTGATGAAAATTCCTTCTGAAGTTTKTTTTATTTGAAKACCAAGGAAGAARCTTAGTTCTCCCATCATACTCATCTCAAATTTGCTTTTCATCAACTCTGAGAATTTTTCGCAATGTTTTGCATTTGTAGAACCAAATATGATGTCGTCCACATATATTTGAACAAGTAAGATATCACCTTTGTGCTTTTTGAGAAAGAGGGTTATATCGATTGTACCTTTTTCTAATCCATTATTGATGAGAAAGGTAGATAGAGTTTCATTCCAGGCCCTGGGTGCTTGCTTCAGCCCATAGAGGGCTTTATCCAGAAAGTAGACGTAGTCTGGATGTTTTGGATCTTCGAACCCAAGAGGCTGCTGCACATAGACTTCTTCTTGAAGTTTGCCATTGAGGAAGGCAGACTTGACATCCATCTGATAGACCTTAAAGCCTTTGTGAGCTGCGTAGGCTAGGAACATTCTGATGGCTTCAAGTCTTGCAGCGGGAGCAAATGTCTCATCATAATCAATCCCTTTAGCCTTTGGCAACAAGCCTGGCTTTGTTCCTTATTACGATGCCATCTTCGTCTTTCTTGTTTCGGAAGACCCATTTGGTTCCTATGGCCGTCTACCCTGGGTAGAGGCATAAGGGACCATGCCCTGTTTCGTTCAAACTGGAGTAATTCTTCTTACATCGCGTCTATCCAGTTTGGGTCTTGTAGGGCTTCTGAAATCTTCTTTGGTTCTATCATACTCAGAAAGTTGGCAAAGAGACATTCATTTGCAGTGGCAGATCTCGTCTTGACACCAGAGGTTGGATCACCAATGATTTGGTGGTGTGGGTGATCTTTTGTCCACTTGGTGCTAGATTGGGGTTCTGAAGCAACAAGATGTAGCTTTTCATCGACTGATGGAACTGCTTGCTCCCCCTCGACGAGATCATCTCCAGAGTTAGACTCTGGATCTTGATCGTGATCTGAAGACACAGAAGACAATGGTGAAGTAACATGAGTTTCAGTAAGAGATGTACCTTTAGCATTGGAGACTTCATGGTCTTCATCGATTCTAAAGATAGATTTTGCATTTGGCACATGTCTAGAGATTACTACTTCATCGAAGATGTCTTCAAATAATTGAGCTAACTCTGATTCATTGGGTTTGCTAAGTAATGAATCAGATGCTCTTCTTTGAAGTATGAGTTCTGAACTGTTGTGTCCAGAAGTCATAGGAGTGGAATCATCAAAGGACACATTGATGCTTTCTATGATGATTCTTGTCCTTCTGATGTAGACTATGTAGGCTTTGGCGGTTTGGGAATAGCCCAGAAAGATTCCTTCATCAGCTTTCTTGTCGAACTTGCCAAGATATTCTCTATCGTTGAGTACAAAGCATTTGCACCCAAAGACATGAAAATATTTGACATTTGGTCCTCTTTGGTTGATGAGCTCATAAGGTGTCTTCTGGTGTCTCTTGTTGATGATTGATCGATTCTGGGTGAAGCATGCAGTGGAAATAACTTCAGCCCAGAATGTGATGGGTAACTCCAATGAAGCAAGCATGGTCCTTGCTGCTTCCACTAGGGTTATGTTCCTTCGCTCTACCACTCCATTTTGTTGTGGAGTTCTTGTTGATGAGAAGTTTTGTGTAATGCCTTTGCTGAAGAGGTATTCATCGATTCTGGCATTTTTTTAATTAAGTTCCATTGTCGCTTCTAACCTTTATTAGTTTTTGTTGTAGAAGGACTTGGAGCCTTTTCATCACTCCAATGAGTAGGTCTGGAACATCTGATTTCTTCTTTACAAATTCAACCCAGGTATATCTGGAGTATTCATCGACCAGTACTAACATATACTTCTTTCAAGAGAGACTTTGAGTTGATATAGGCCCACAGAGGTCCATATGTACCATGTCCAAGGGCTTGGTGCAGGAGGTTTCTGACTTGGTTTTATGTGAGGCCCGTYTTAGCTTTCCCATCTCACAGGCTAAGCAAAGATGATCTTTTTCGAATTTGAGATCCGGAATTCCCTTGACTAACTTCTGTGTGGCTAGTTTTCGTAGTGCATCAAAGTT
>NW_020201099.1:46974-48308 GCF_001531365.2 Cynara cardunculus var. scolymus | reverse complement strand
TTTTTCCATCGACTTTAACTCTTTTAAAATTTGCTTTTGGTTTTGGAGTAAAGTCTGGTTTTTGAATGCATCCAAGTTTGAAAGTGGATTCAAGGGTGGATTTCTTTGATTCGATAAAAAGAGTCCAATTCATTGAATCCAATCCCTTGAGTGTCCGTTTGACCATTTAATTTTTCATAAACATCTTGGGCATCTTTGTACTTCTTCATCAAAAGTTCATTGGTTTAAAGCTTCTGGTGAAGAATTTACCGTTCTTTTTGAAAGAAATCTTTAAGAGCAACTGAGTTTAGTCTCTCTTCCTCGGATTCTTTTGAGGCCTTAGTTTTCTTTTCTAAGTCTTTAGTTATTCATTTGTTTAGTTCCAGAAGTTTATCTTCCTCTGATTTCTTAAGAGTGCTGATGCGAGTCTTTTCCTTAGCTAGTTTTGCTTTTTCTTCGGTTAGAAGGTCAGTCTCTCTTTTGTAGAAACTTGCTTCTTTTTCCGCTTTTATACTTTCAGATTTTTCAAAATTTAATTTCTCTTTTAATTTAAAGAAATCCTCTAAAAGTTTTATAACCCTTAACTCTAGCTCAGAAGGAGCAGAGTTGGTTTCATTGGAAGTAGACTCACATACCTAATCATCAGAGTTGGAGGCAGATTCTGCATTGGACGTGGCTATCAGACAGATGAGTGCTTTGTCTTCATCATCTGATGAAGAATCAGACACCCAGTTTTCTTTGTAATAGTCAGCATCCTTTACCAATCGTCCTCTGCATTCTTTGGAAAAAGGACCAAGTTTTCCGCACCTGAAGCAGCGGAGGTCATTTTTCCTTCCATCCTTGTCCTCCTTCCTCTCGTCTCTTCGGTCTTCTCTTCTTTCTTCTGTTTTTTCTCTTCCATCTCTTCTATCTTCCCTCTGATGAAATTTAGATGGCTTCCTTTCATAGGATGACTGGTGCCTTTCCCTCTTGAAATCTTTTCATTCATAGGGTTTCTTGATGAACTTTTTCTGGAACTGCTTTGTAATCAAGGCCAGAGATTTGGCAAAGGCTTTAATTTCAACATCTGATTTAGAAGTTTCATCTTCAGATTCTGATTCTACCACCAGTGCTTTCTTTCCTTTCTTCTTATGTTCTCTGGTAGGGGTCCTTGATATTTCCTTTTCATTGGCAGCAAGAGCGAGAGGTCCATCGATGGATACCTTCTTCTTCATAATGTCGTTCTCTTGTGCTGCAAGCGTTCCATACAGATCATGAAGTGACCAACCATCTAGGTCCTGATTTTCTTGAAGGGACATAGACAGCTGAGTCAATTCATCGCCAAGACTTTTTAGGAATAAAACATTGTTTTCTTC
>NW_020201099.1:36039-45854 GCF_001531365.2 Cynara cardunculus var. scolymus | reverse complement strand
AAACTCTAAGTGTTGTTGACCAGAGGGGTGATGAAGATGCTCTTTCCATCGCATCTCTGGTTGTTCATCGACCCTCTGGTTGTTCTCCAGACTTAGTCAATTCTGCCTTGATGTCTTCATCGGTCTTCTGGTTCTTCATCACTTATTGTTTTTCATTACTTTTACACTTTATGGATTATGGAGTCTAACACCTCGTGCTTGGTATGATACCCTCTCCTCATTTCTTATCGTTGAGAAATTTGTCAATGGAAAGATTGATCATATCTTATTTCTTAGGAAAGTTAAAGGTCACATTATTCTAGTCCAAATTTATGTCGATGATATTATTTTTGGTTCCACTAATCCCTCTTTGTGTTTTTGGTTCGCAGATCACATGAAAAAAGAATACCAGATGAACATGATGGGAGAACTAACATACTTTTTAGATCTGCTAAACAAGCAATCAAATAAAAGGTATCTTTATCTATCAAAGTAAGTATGTCATAGATATGCTGAAAAGTTTGATCTATCAAACAACTCATCTATGAAGACTCTAATGGCTTCTCATCTCTCACTGAACAATGATCTAAACGGAAAGCCTGTAAACGTTATCTGTTTATAGTGAAATGATTGGCTCTCTATTGTATCTCACAGCAAGTTGTCCAGATATCATGTAATCTACCTGTCTATGTGCACGATATCAATCTGAACCTAAGGAATCCCATCTGATTGTTGTAAAATGCATATTTGGATTTCTAAGGGAGCTCCTAACTCGAGTCTTGGTATCCAAAAGGTTCAGGTTTTGACCTAATAGGTTATTCCAATAGTGATTTTGCTTTCAGCTTCTAGGTGGAAAGTTGGTTAGCTGGACAAATAAAAAGCAAAATCTGTGTCCACATCAACTGCCGAAGCTGAGTATGTCGCTAGTGGAAGCTATTGTACACAAGTTCTTTGGATGATAAACCAGCTCAACGACTATGATCTACAGCTTTCCAAGATCCCTATCTATTGCAATAGCACTAGTGTTATTGCTATTGCAAACAATTATGTTCTTCACTCCAAGACCTAACATATTGAGATCAGATATAATTTATTAAAGATCATGTTATGAATGGTAATATTGAACTTCACTATATTCCAACTGAGTACCAACTCGCTGACCTTTTCACAAAGCCTCTTGATGAGACAAGATTTTACATCTTGATCAACGAACTTGGAATGCTGAATGCTGAGGATTAACTCCTTCAGCTATAAGCATTACTTAGTAAGTGAAATGATTTAGTGTTCTTATTCTATCATTGAACTCTTGACAAAATATATCTTCTTTCTCTAAGGTATGTATACTTATCCCCATTTTCAAAACTTAAAACTATCACCAAGTCTTTCCATATTCAATGATCAAACTATTTTAAAAGATTGTTTCAATGTTCCTTCTATCACTAATCCCTTTAAGCAAGTGTATCTCTTTATGATATACTTATCTTGTATTAAAACAAAAACCATCACTGATCTTTTTATTAATCTGTGTTGAATGTTTTAAAAGTTAAAATTCCTTCAGTGATTCTTCTTATCACTAAACTGTTTAAACTTATCTTTTCAAAAAGATATACTCTTAAAAACTTATATTAAGTATTCATATTCAATATCTCATATGTTTTTAAATGACTTACCCTTTTGTTTAGAAGAAAATGGAAAATGAAACGTATGAGTCCTCTTTAATGATAAATTTTCAATAAACCTTCATAATCATGGCAGATCTAGATATGAACATTCAAGAACATGAAGGAGATTAGTTGAGAGAGAAAGTCAAACATTCAAAGTTTGGTCAAACTATTATTACGTAAACTAAAATTTTCAATTGAGCTCTACTCTAAAATTACACTAAAGTAAACTATACATAGGGTCAAACTTAAGCCCTGTAGGCAAAGTCAAAGTACATAAGAAAAGTCAAACACAATGTTTATTTTAATTATAGACAATAGTTACTTTCAAGACGAATACAATCTTATACTGAATTTCAGTCCTAACATTCTCCCATTTGTATTCAGGCTTGAAAGAATTTACACGCTTTGAGTCTCGTTTGAACTTTTTCACTTTAGGCACTTTATGACTTCGTCAAAAACAATCTTTACTTGAAATCTTCAAACAATCTTTTGATGAGAAAATCTTCTAACATTCTCCCCCTCGAATGTAGAACAACGATAATCTTCTATTTTGACAATGTAGATCAAAATCAGCAACGATCTCCAGATATAATCTTCAAGATGTGATCTTTAAAAAATTTCTTCAGATAACGGATTACAGACATTTTTCACAAAAACGAATTTCTTTAGACAAAATCTCACAAACTTTCTCTTTGATGACAAATTTCTGTCAATAAACTTTTGAAACGATGATCATCACATTCAAAAACTCTCAGACGTTTTAGCACAGGAATAATCTTCGGTAATAATCTCCAGTCGCACTCCTTTTGAGTCTTTTGCCGTCATTGATGTTACTCCCCCTTGATCTTTATAACAAAATTGTTCGGAATTGAACATTTCATTCATTATTACATATTCTCCCTTACGATGAAATGAGAATCATTACATCATACACAAGAATGAATGAAATTTTCAGTTAAAGCCGTCAATTCATAAAAATGTAAGTAGATCTTTTTCAAATCCACTTGTTTAATCTTTTTAGATTAAAGGGAATGGGAAGATAACAACCAATTTCAACGTATGAAATTGTTTTCAATCTTATAAAAAGATTGGCCTGTGAGTATAACAAATATGCTTAGTACAACGGATGTACTGTATATATGAGACTTTTTGAGGTTCGTCTCACCAGGTCATTCAATCATCGATAGCTTAATAATAGCATATCTATGAATGTTTCGGCAAATTAACATATAATTTGCAAAATTTGTGTAGTATAGAAAGATAAAGAAACATATGCTTCTGTTTAGGCTCAAAAAGATAAACTGTGTGGACTACACAAATTTATCAGACTCAATTCGTGATCAAAAAGACTAGAAGGGGGGACATATATCCTTCTGATTCAATATCAACTTTCTCCGAATGAGAAATGGATAGATTGTGAGTTGCGTGCCCCAAGTGTTATTGAAACACTTATCTGTTGAGAGATATATGAGTAGCCGGTGGGGTTGTGACAAGAATTGGCCTAGGCTTTGCCTTTTTCAATATTAGTCTCGAAAGAATTGAGAACTAATAGATGATGTGGTATGCCCGGTTCTTAGAAATGTAGAACAGGATTTTTATAATATTTTAATCCTGACACAACTCTCGTCAATTCTTTTGGCTCACAACAACTACCCCTCTCTTTTTCATTTTAGTCTTAGCACACATACCCATTTTGATGTTAAAGCTCACTCAGATATGATTGTCCTCTTGGGTTGGTTTGTCGGTTCTGATATTCCATAGAGGTATTTCTGTTAAGCACTCAGTCCCTCCTAAATTTAGCATTATGCTCAGTTGATCACAAACAATTGATCAAAAATATTATTGCAAATAAGCATAATGATCATATAAAATTGATCATGAAATTTGGCTTTAAGCACAAACAATGAAAGAGTGATACGACAAAATCAAATTATTCAGTATGCGAGAAAAATGAATGAAGATCTATAAGAACAAGCTTACAGATTCTGATTTTCAAAGAATTAACAAATATGAATCAATCAAAGTAAAAAAAATCAGAAAACAAACTTTGATTACTAACGAGCGTATYATCACCGAAAATGATTTTCTTATAAGAGACGTGATAATAACAGTTTGAAGAATAGCTGAAACAGGTATTGGAGTTATGTACGATGAGAAATTACACAAGTAAAATCTCAGGAAATACCTGTTTAGAAAACGTACTCGTTTCCTAAACAAAAATCACATTCTGAAAAACATTTATTCAAAAAAAATCTAGAGATTCCCCCTAGATAATAGATTTAAGAAATGTTTCAGTTCAGCTTAAAAAATAAAAAAAATAAAAGAAACATTTTTAGCACGGGTCCTAAACTGGGTGTTTAGATACCACACTCGGTAAAGCACGGGTCCTGAACTGTGTTGTTTAGATGCCTTTGTTTGGACAAATTATAACCTCCCCCTGAATTTGTGCATCATGTGATTGAAATTCTGATCAGCGTAGTAATGACGCACATGCAAAATAAGATCATACAGATTTTGGTACCTAAACAAACTTGGGTCCTTCTTTGTTAGTATCAGGTTGTGGGATATTATAACTGCCAAACCATCTATTCTTATTTGATATTTTCTTTTTCGCGCTTTTAACAGGATGATCATAAAAACAATAAGATCCATACCAATATTTTGATCATACCTGTTATTACCTTTCCAATATTTCTGAAATTTGTTGTCTTCAGTCCACCTGTTGTACCTCTTCCTGTTCACAAAATCTGTGGTTTTGCATGTGGAGCACATGATCTTTTTCTTGCTAAAATTTATCAAGTCAGTAGTGGATCTCACAAAACAAGGAAGATTGTTAGTAACAACAGAGTTCTGAGATAAAACAGATTCAGACTTATTTACCCAAATGCTTTTAACTTTTGAATGAATATTGGGTGATCTGATAACATACCCTTGATATTATTGACTTGAAGAACAAGAATAGTTCTTAGAAACAGTTGATTTAGGAATACTTGAATAACTGTTAGATTTAGAACAATCATAAAAACTGGTTTTACACTGTGAAGGAGAACCAGTTAAGCTTTTAGCACAAGAAAAGTCTTTGACTTTCTTTAAAAGCTGGTCTCGTTCATTAGCAACTAAACCATACTTATTTTTAAGTTCAGTTCTCATCTTCAATTCAGTTTCAAGTTTTGTCTTTAGATCAGACAATTTTCTTGAAGTATCCAAGAGTTTACCTTCTAACTCCTTCTTAAGCATTTCAAGCTTCTTCTTCTGATTATTGAACTATCTTCTCTTTTCATATGAGCTGCTTTTCTCATTCTCAGAAGCAATGTCGAGCCATTTTTTCATTTCAACAAGTTTTTTAGCAATAGCTGTATATTTCTTTGTAGAATTTCTCTTTTCAAGCGCAAATTGCTTCTTTTCTTCATCTAAAGCCTTCTGCTTTTCTTCATCTAAAGCCTTCTTCTTTGATGTCGTTCTTTTCTTTATCTATCTTGGCTCGTTCCAAGATAATCAGCTGCTCAAAATCTGAGATTTGCTTTAACAGAATTTTGGCGTTCAGCTCGAGAGAGTTTATCTTATCTTCATAAGATATGCGTTCAGCACTGAATCTTTTATCTATTTCGGAAAATATTTTCTTCTCTTTCTCAAATTCATTCCTTTCAACATTCAAAATCTTCTCGGTTTTCAAAACTTTTTCCTTCTCAAAATCCAGTAACTTCCTTAACTCACACAAATCACTCTCAGATTTATGAGAATTGTCAGTTAAATCCTTAGTTTCCCAGAAGAATTCCTCTCAGTTTCTAGCTCTTGAAGTTTATTGAATAGATCTTTATTAACTTTACTCCAAGTTTTCAAATCATCATCATAGTCTTTCCTCACAGAACTCAGAGTTTTCTCAAGCTTTTCAACCTTATACTGAAAGTCCTTCTCAATTCTTTCACATTTTTTTTATGATTCCTTTTTAAGTCTTTAATAAATTCCTCATTTGAATGGTTTTCATAAAACATATTAAGGTATTTCTCTTTGTAGTCCAGTATGTTCTTTTCCAACTCAGACACTTTAATTTTCAAATCCACATTCTCCTTCTCAAATGAAACTGCCATTTTCAAAAATCAGATTAATCAAAAGATCTAATGCTATGAAATCAGTTAAAAGATATCAAAAACAATTAAGCTCAAAAACACAAAAACTAAAAAACACTGTTGAGAAATCAGAAAATCGATGAGAAACTGTCAAAAATCAGTAAAAACAGTGAAGACTGTTGAAAACAGTTAAAAACTGTTAAAACAGTCAAAAACAGTTAAAACTGATTAAAAACAGTTTACGCGACACAAATCAGTTAAAAATTCTCAAAAACAATTCAAAATCTGTAAAATCCTCAAACAAAATGAGAATCAAAAAAAATCTACAAAATTTTGTAACAAAACAAAATACAACACAAAATAAATTGGGCCAAAAACAAAATTCAAAAAAATGGGCTTGAAAAAAAAATTGAAATCTAAGACAAAATTGAAAATGGGCCTGAAGAAACAAGAAAGCCCAAAAAAATTGAATGAACCTTTGATTGACTTGGATTAAACTTGCCTGACCTTATAGCAGATATTCACCAAATCTCAAAAATAGCTCTCACACTTCAAGAGATACGGACACGGAGTCGGAAGAGGTATGAACTAAATCGACTAAGATGATGAACGAGTTACTTAGTGACTGACCGAGGAAGAGAAATCCGGAAAAGCAAGGTTGAGTGATGAGGCCAAGTGTGACCAAGATCTACCTAAATCGGGTAAGGAGTTGTACATGGTAATGACTGAGAATAGGAAGCTCACGAGGAAACTAAGTCAAATTGTCCGATTAAGGTATCCAGGTGAAGGGGTTACCGAGTTTGGCAAAGAAAACAACTCAGAACTGGTGAACGATGAATGTATCCGGGTAAGCAAGTCAGCGATTAAACTCAAAACTGATTAGACTTGTGTGCGATTAAACTCAAATCGGCCATGCTTAGAACAAACGCAGCGGAAAATTGAACAAAAATTGAATAAAACAGCCTACGATTTAGAGAATACCGAACAAGATGAGCGATTTAATTGAGCAAGGAAGACTTGAACCGTTCCAACCAACAAATACGGATGGTGTGGTGACTTGTTAACCTGCTGAATGCGATAAACAATGAATCCAAGTAACCTTGAGAGCGATCTACACTTAACCGAAGAAACTAAATCGAACGAGGCTATGTTCGATGTTCAACAAAATCGGGTGACACTTTATGCGATTAACACAGAATTACACAGTCTTATTTCAAAACAAATGAACCTGCAATTTTTGTGATTTAAGTCCTAACAAAACGTCTTCTGACCTCATTTATTTTTAATGATACGATTTTTTTGAGACGCGCGTACCGTTTTGACACACGCGACCCCTCAAAATTCCATCCAATCGTGAATGATGAAGTGCTAACTTTTTTATCATTGCACAACTTTTAAGTCGTATTTCCTTTCTCCTCTTTCCATTTCTCTCTCCTCCTACCTATAAATATGATATCTCTTCTCTCATTTTTCTTTTACGCTTACAAAAATTAATGTCGATCCTCTACTTCTAAGACTTTTTCAAGAAAGAAACAAAGAACGCTAGAAAAACCTTCAACCTTCTTCTTTTAGAAATCACAGTTTGATAACTCTTTCTTTCTTATTTTGATTTGTTCTTCTTCTAAGAAACTCTTGTTATGTTATTTAAGAACTTGTTCTCTTAAACAACTAATATACAGATTATTAACATATTCTAATACTTGGTTATAATCTAGGTTTCTATACAATTATTCTTCTTCAGAAACCCTAATTCTCTTTGTGGCTTTTTCAAAAGAAGTTTTACTATTCAAAACTTACAATAACATCTATTATCTTGTGGATTACTAAAAAAATGTTATCTTCTGTTTTCTCTTATATATAACAGAAATGTTTGCCAAGAATGTAAACTTCACTATTGACGAAGTGTCTTTTAAGCCCAACAACCATGTGGCACTTGTAGACATTCCCGCCAACAAACCACATTTCGAGGACGCTGCTAGATTTCTCAAGAACTCTCCTATTTTCTCTGCTCTCACCCATGAACCTGTCATGGTGAAAGAAGTCCTCCAGCAGTTCTGGCTTACTGATGAAGTCAAGCAAGAAACTAAAAAGGCTGATAAACTGGTGAAGAAAATCTCCTTCACTCTTAACTAGTTGAGAAAATCTCCTTCACGCTAAGGACCGTTCTCCAGCTTCAAAAGGGTCCTTATGCCAGTGAACCGTCCACTGAAGACATCATCTCTTGTCTATATGATATTGGCTATGTCTGGCCAACAAAGAAGGACTCTAGTGATCCCCTCAAATCGCTCTCAAATATTAAGAAGAACCGCATGCCTACATAATGGAAATATTTGTTTTCCCGTTTCATTTAGTGTATGGGAGGCAAAACTGGTGGACAAGACCAAACGTCCAGAGTTGCATTCAACATTGGTATTTCTATCATCGCCAGAGGTTAATCAACTTTGTTGGTGTTATCTTTGAAGACCTGGTGCTAAAGCTGAACAAGCGCCAAATGTAAAAAGTGGTGCCTTACACCAGATTCCTGTGTATGGTGTTTGCTATGATCTTTAGCAAAAAATACCCCACAGAAGGCAACTTGGCTATTTGCAGGCTTGGGTCTAGAATCTTGAACCACAAGTCTAAACCTGCAGATGTTCCTCTCTCATCTCTTATGGATATTGTATGTGGCATGCATTGCAGTACTTTTTCATCACCTGCAATTGTGCCTGTATGTCCTTCTTCCCATGGTCCGGTGGTCAAGACTAAGGCAAACCTCCCTCAGTCTATCCCAATCACCACCACTCTCTCTTCTAAAATAACTTCCTCTTAAGCCACTCTTGGTTCTCCATCGAGTACCAAGAAAGCCAAAAAGGGGCTACCCACATCCCTTGCAGTTACCTCTCAACAGGTTTCAGTGAATGAAACATGGCTTATCCCCAAGAAAACTTCTGTTAATACCCGTCCTACCTCTTCAGCGATTTCTTCAGTCACCGTCGTACACGTGGCTCCTCTCCCAACCGCCTCAGTGACCCAAATCACTGAAGGTGTGAATATCAGCATAGCCACTGCTGAACACCCACTTCCACCATTCTTAAACATCATTTCTTCTCCTCCTTCTTTGATCTCTCGACACATGTTGACGATTCATCAGTGATTGTCCTCACTGGTGATGAAGCAATCACCACAGGACCTGATGTCGCTCCTCTCGAGATACCTCAGTCGATGGAATCCTATCCACTTGAAGGCAACCAGGAGAGAACCAGCATCAATCCTTCAGATGGTGTTGATGAGCTTTCAGGTACTCTACCAGCCTACCACTTCATTTCTTCTAACACCAAGCTATCTTTTGCTCAATTTTCTTTTTCTTTTTGAGGTCCTTTCAATGAAGAACCGATAGCCATGGAAGATGAATACAACATGGCTGACGATGTCAAGTTGATTCTCCCAGTTGTAAAGACTATCTTAATCAAAATGGATTAAGTCCATAAAGACATGCCTCTCCGGGATGACCTTTATTTTGACCTCTCAGATGTCAAAGCTGAAGTCAATGATGTGAAGGAATTGCTATCTGTGGTGCAAGCTGATGTAGGCACCAAAGTTGAAGCCATCTCTGCTCTCAATAGCAAGGCCGATGAAGCGCAGGCTCAGCTTACTAGGCATGATGAGCTGCTACAACAGATATTGGATCTTCTTCAACGTTCAGCGCCAGTTCCTGCAGCCTCCTTCACCGCAGCTAATCGCTTATCGCTGGATCAAGTGCTTGAACTTGATCTTCTCCAAACTCAAGAAGAAGAAGAAGAAGAAGAAGAAGAAGAAGAAGAAGAAGAAGAAGAAGAAGAAGAAGAAGAAGAAGAAGGAGAAGAAGAAGAAGGAGAAGAAGAAGAAGGAGAAGAAGAAGAAGGAGAAGAAGAAGAAGGAGAAGAAGAAGGAGAAGCAGGAGAAGGAGAAGCAGGAGAAGGATTTGAAGAAGAAGACGAAGAAGAAGACGAAGAAGAAGACGGAGAAGAAGAAGCAGAAGGAGAAGCAGAAGGAGAAGAAGAAGGAGAAGGAGAAGGAGAAGGAGAAGAAGAAGGAGAAGAAGAAGAAGAAGAAGAAGAAGAAGAAGAAGAAGAAGAAGAAGAAGAAG
>NW_020201099.1:30074-34498 GCF_001531365.2 Cynara cardunculus var. scolymus | reverse complement strand
GAAGAAGAAGAAGAAGAAGAAGAAGAAGAAGAAGAAGAAGAAGATCTTGATCTATGTGACTTGTCAGCCTTCTTGGGAAGAGGTGCTTTGACAATGGATTTACCTTTTGTCTTTGCGATCTGAACTCAAAGGAGTTCCTTCCAGATGACTCTCAGTGGTAGAAGACTGAGAGGAAGAAGTGTCAGGAATAGAAGAGACGAAGGTACCCAACTTCAACATGGACCTATCAGTGACACTATCTTCCTCATCATAAGAGAAGCCTAGACCAGTCTTAATCTTTGTAGGAATTTGAGCGTTGATGATCTCAAAGGCTTTGACAGAGGCTTTGCACCACCCTTCAATGGTATCCTTCTCAGCCTTGAGTTCAGCAATAGCTTGCTCACGCTCATCTATTGACTGTTCACGCTCGATAGTGATGGTCTGGTTTACAATGACCGGATCCTTAAGATCTTCTTCGGTCTTAGTCAGCTCCTTGATCTTACAATGACAAATCTTCAACTATTCTTGAAGATCAAGATTAAGTATTTCTGCTTTTGATTTTCCATTTAGGGCATTGTAAAGATCAACCGTCAACGTATCCAATGCTGATAGGCTATCAGGGACAGAAGAGGAAGAAGAAGGTTCATTCAGGGAACATACGTGAGCAAGAGAGGATGATCAGGGATCACTAGAGGTTGATGTCTCATACGTTTCTTCCTTGGCATCCTTGGCCATTAAACAGAGATAGGTTGTGTCTTCCTCATCTGAGGATGATTCTTCAGAAGAATCAGCCCAGTCATGTTCTTCAGCTACAATTCCTTGGCCCTTTCACTGAGAACTCTTCATCTTCTTATACTTCTTCTTCATATTCAGATATTTATCATCTTTGGACCTGAAGAAGGATAGGGTTTTTGAAGATGATGTCACAATCTTCTTTAACCTGCATTCACTCACAGTTGTAGCAGATCGCTGAAGCTTTGTCAATAAGATCTGACTTTGGCTTATCCTTGATAGTCAGCGAAGGAGATAAGCGAAAGTTACTTTTTCTGGAATATCTTCTAAATGACTTGGTTAGAAGAGCCAATGACTCATCAAAGTCTGCAAGATCAGATTTTGACAAATCCTTATAGTTAGTGGGATCTAACTCCGTTAAAGAAACAGAAGAAGCAAGAGGAATAGAAGAAGAATATGGGAGATCAGCTGAAGAATCTTCAGAATTCAAAGCTAAAGGAGAGCTTTTCATTTCTCTAGAATCTTTGATGAGATTCCTCTTCCGTTGATGACACTGCTCATGATTAAGCAGTATCCCATAGAGAGAACTTAGAGAGATAGAGGACATATCATTGGATATTTTGAGACACATAGAATATGTATCCCAAGATTTTGGCAAACATTCCAGAAACTTCGTCAAAGTTTCATAATTGGAATATTCCCTAGCAACAGTCCACAAATCGATAAAAAGACAATTAAATCTTTGATGCACTTCAGACAATGTTTCATTCTTTCCATAGAGAAAGCTTTCGTTTTGTCTTACTAGATTAATATTCCTCGATTCTTGTACTTGGATTTCAAGGTTTTAAGTTTCATAACAGAATGATAAACCTCGTCAGGAAGAGACATGACTTTTATAGATCTCGCTCGAGTATCTATAGCCACCTTCTTTTTGTCTTCATCACTCCATTGATGAGGGAGCTTAGGAATCTGCCGTTCAGGAATCACGGAAGTCGTAGCTGTTCCAGGACCAACCAGAGATATAGCGTATGGAACATAATGTCCATTCTCTATATAGTGTGGGATCTCAGGATCCACACCCTCCAAGAAGAGAGACATCCGATTTTTCCAGAGACTGAAGTTGTCTCTTATAAATCGGGGAGGTTTGGTAAGAGTCATTACCGTGAAAGTTTGTGTTAGTGTTTTGTAAAGCCATTTTTAAATCAGTAAATTATCTAGAGAAAGAAGAGATAATAAAATGTAGATAAACAATTAAACAAGACGAGAAGAAAACACTGCTCTGATACCACTTGTTGGTCACATCTGGGTCTACAAGAGTTTAGAGGTGAACAGTTTGTAGAAGGGGGGGATAAATACAAACACAGAAAACTTTTAGATTTAAAAATATATATTGATATAGAAAGATCAATACATATTTTTAAACTTGAATATTTTTTGTGTTTGTATTCATCCCCCCCCCCTTCTACAAACTGTTCACCTCTAAACTCTTGTAGACCCGGCTGGGACCAACAAGGTCGAAGAAGATCCCATAGACTATCTGAAGGAAATTCATGGAGCACATGTCCAGACTTCCAATTTTGCTCGTGAAAGAACGATTGACCAATGTGAATAGGATGTTCCACATTGGGGGCAGGAATTGGCAACGGTATTGGGACGGGAACTGGATCTGCTGGTTGTAGTCCAGCATCTTCAAGAATGCGACTATCTCATCTCCGATTGGGAGCGGCATGTATTCTTCCAAACCAAGATCAGTCTTGGTTGGGAGTTAAGAACACGGGAAAACAAGAATCGGGAAATACGTATGCTGACGTATTCTTTGCTTTCAGGGAGATAGTATTCTCCGACTATCCCCCGTTGTAAGTCCGTAATGGAGCAGAACTGCTAGAACTCCTGAATGAATCACTCAGGAACTACGTCATCGGTGCTGGTGAGGGATGGGTTGAGGAAATGGTGATGAAGAATGTCTACCACCGGATGGTATTTGGAATTGAAACTATTCAAGGTGAGGTATAGGGCGTGATTGTTCGGTTTCAAGGGAAGAGGTATCACATTCTGGTTCGTCCCTTCTATCGATTTTAGAGCGATGGTGTGAGTTTGAGAGTATTGGATTATGAGGAAGACATTTTTGCAGGTTTCTTGAAAAGGGATTGAAGATGTGTTAGGGTTCTGAAGGAGATTTTTGGGGTTTTATCGATTTTCAGTGAAAATCTTTCGAGAGATAATGATTTCAATCTTGGTTTAGGGTTTTGGAGTAATTGTGATGAAGGACTTACTTGAGGTTTGTTCGAATCTTGATGAAGGTTTGCGTTCTTGAAGGTACTGTTCTTCAATAAGTTCTTGATTTGCAGGTTTGATGATCTTTAAGATTTTTTAGAGTAAAAAGTGTATTTTTGAAAGCGTAAAGAAAATTTGAAAGGGGAAATCACTCCTTTAAATAAGGATATCATTTTAGAGTACTTGAGTGATTGCCTGCCCCAAGCGTCGATAATTGAAGGGTTTTCCTGCTAGAGCCTGTGGGGTAAAGCCACGTGGCTTGACAAGCTGCACATCCCGCCTCCCTAATTTGAAAAATTAGGGATACAGGCGGTGACCTTCTGTAAATGACTATTTAACATAATAAGAATTTTTTAAATACGCCTTGTTTTTAAAAAATGGTAAGTGTTTTTCAACTAGAGTGTTTTAAAGGAGTGGAAAAAACCTCTGTGTTGAACATAACACTTGGAGAAAGTAAAGGAGAAATGCATACTCTAGTTCATATAATAAAACTACAAGTTTCTTGGGATAGAGGCTCTGTATAATACATACAGAAGCTCTGTGTTCGAAGCTTAAGGATTTGGAATACATCAAGCGAATGAGAAGTCTAGATTCTAGAGACAGAAGCTATGTATAGTACATACAGAGGTTTTGTATCTAGAGCGAGTTCGTAATAATGCACGATTCATGAAACCAAGGTTCTTGAGACCGAAGCTCTGTATAGTAGATACAGAAGCTTTGTATACGAGACTTAGATAACTTCAAGTAATTAAGAAAACATGAGACCAGAGTATGGTTTTAAAGAAAGATAACATACTTTAGGAGTGAATACAGAGGTTCATGGTTGTATTATGTAGAGTTCATTCTTTCAAATGGAAATTTGATGAGGTAGAAGCTCTGTATAGTGCATATAGAAACTATGTATCGTTGACGATCCAAGGCTCTCTCCGCCCAAAAACATCATGTCATGGTGGGAATCGCCCTTGTATATGATCCCGAAGGCTCACGCAAAGTTTCGTCCGAATCTGTGCCCGTTTGATCATGAAACGGCCATACACGCCCTCCGGGACGTCCAGGCCCGGGAATCCCGACCCCGAAACAAGGCTTTTGTGTACCGACATTGTTCATATGTGTTCCCGATGGGTCACGCAAAGTTTCGTCCAGATCCGTGCCCGTTTGATCATGAAGCGGCCGTAAACGCCTCCGCCGGCAATCCCGGCTCCCCGTTCGGGCCCCGGGAGAGTACCGGGCCCCCTTGAACTATGCTTGGATCAAAGATTATAAAAAATGTACGAGCAATAGAACAAGGTATAGAAGTTCTGTATAGTATATACAGAGGCTCTATATGACAGTAGGTCAATACAKTGGAGCAAGAGACTCTGCATAGTGTATGTAGAGGCTCTGTCTAGTGGACTTCGAAAAACAATTAAACAGAGATATGCTCAATGTGAATGCAGAAG
>NW_020201099.1:7791-29469 GCF_001531365.2 Cynara cardunculus var. scolymus | reverse complement strand
CCCAACTTCCTAACCAAGAAATTAAATATCTTTTCATCGAGAGCCTTGGTGAATATATCAGCAAGTTGGTGATCTATACTAACAAAAAAATATTTCAACCGTACCTTTCTCTACATGATCTTCAATGAAATGGTATCGAACATCGATATGCTTTGTCTTAGAGTGTTGTACTAGATTGGTCGTGATGGCTATCGCGCTTTCAGAGTCACATAGGATGGGATTTTGTCAAATTCAATGTCGTATTCTTTGAGTTGAGTCTTCATCTATATTACTTGGGAGTAGCAGCTTGCTGCGACTACATACTATGCTTCCGCAGTAGAAGTAGATACGCAGTTCTGCTTCTTGGATGTCCAACTTTTTAGCTTGTTTCCAAGCAGTTGACAGCTCCCGGATGTGCTCTTTCGATCGAGTTCGCATCCTGCATGATCAGAATCTCTATACACAATAAGATCAAATCCAGTGTTGGTCCCCATTGGATCTACTAGAGTTTTAGAGAAACAGTTTGTAGAAGGGGGGGATGAATACAAACACATAGAACTTTTCAAATTTAAAAATATATATTGATAAAGAAAGATCAATACAGATTTTTACAAATTGTATGCGGAAATAGACAAAGTAAAGATAACCTATCAAAAACAATCTAAGTTTACACACAGATATTCTTAGCAAAATAGAAAAGATTTGTTGAAAGATGAAAAAGGAAATAAGTTCTTCTTGGGTAAGAACTTTTAGAATACTTGAGAGGGATTCTAACTTGCTTGAAGATAAGCGTAAGTGTTCTTTTAGATGCGTGTGTGTGTTCGCATATCTCTGCATTGAGAGAGCACTCGTCTATTTAGACTCATTGCATTAAATGCACATTTAATGCAATTCAGTAGGGTTTGAACATGCGTCAAGCTCTTAAAGAAAGCTTGTCCTTCGCAATAGTGAATAGTATAAATGCATATTAATGAGCAGACATCCTTTCATGGAGTTGGTGGGTAATAGAGTCAACTAGTCGGCTCTGTACCATACTATACTCTAGAAAGGATATGGTTTTGTCCTCTGTGTGTGAAAGGACAAGACAAAAACAATCTTGCACAACAAGCTTCATTTGATCGTTGAATGCTGGAATAACACTGAAGGTCTCTTCAGCATTCGCTGAAGCTTGGGCAGTCTTCTCACATATGTTGACCAGGTTGTAATCACTGAATGTCGCTTCAGATCATGAACGCGCCAGTCACTAATCTTCAGTTTCAGTCTTCGAATTTCACTGAAGATTCTTTGGTGTGAGTTTTGCCTTCTTGAAGTATAGCTGTCGCTGTATGATTTACAATACATGTTTCAACGATCACTGAACATACTCAGTGATGATCGTTGGAATTGAAAGAATAGAAACATAATACTTCGTAATAGTTAAAAGGGATTATCATCAAATCAATGAGAGAGAGGATCAACAATCTCCCCCTATTTGATGATAACAAAGCAACATAAAGAAAGTTGCCTTATCAAATAATAGTAAAGAAAAGTTACATATAAAGTACATGTCCTTTTTTACTATTTTGGGATATTTTTCAGTGAGTCAGTTTTTACTTAACAAGTTTTCTTACGTTACAAGTTTAAGAAAAAGTACAAGAAGGGAAACTGAAACTGAAAGCATGTTAACTAACTTATAGATTGTCAGTGACTGTAAGAGAATACTGGAACTTATAAACATGTGTCCCTATTACTCTTTTCATGGATATTTTCATTGATGCAGATGAAATACTTATATTTATTCAAAGGAAATATTACAAGTGTTTTAGTACATTTCTTAGACTTACAAAATATAAATTGTACACTGAAAGTAGACATAGATACAAAAGACATATAGTGAAAGACAAGGTTACAAGATAGAATTATATATCTAAATTGCTTAGGTTGATGTAGCCAGGTACTTCTTCTCCGAGCTCCTTTCGACGTAGAAATTCCCTTCTGATCTAGCGGTTCATCATTTACTATATATAACATAAATGTTGCCAAGAATGTGAACGTATCGATTGACGATGTGTCTTTCAAGCCTAACAATCATGTGGCTTTGTTAGACATTCCGACCAACAAGTCTTACTATGAGGAAGCTGCTACATTCCTCAAGAACTCTCCTATCTCTTTCTCTATCTCCCATGAACCTGTCATGGTGAAAGAAGTTCTTCAGCAGTTCTGGCTTACTGCTGAAGTAGTTCAAGAGACTAACAAGACTGGTAAACAGGTGGAGAAAATCTCCTTCACCTTTAACAGGATGACTGTCAATTTCGGTGTTGCCACACTGAGGACCGCTCTCTGTCTACCAAAAGGTCCCTATGCCAGTGAACCTTCCACTGAAGATATCATCTCCTACTTGGATGATATTGGCTACGCCTGGCCAGCAAAGAAGGATTCCAGTAATCCCCTCAAGTCGCTTTCAAAAATTGAGAAGAACCGCATGTCAGCGGTATGGCAGTTTTTGTTTTCCCATTTCATTTAGTGTATGGGAGGCAAAACTGGTGGATAAGATCAAGCGTCCAGAGTTGAATTGAATATAGGCGTTTCCATCATTCACCAAAGGCCAATCAACTTTGCCAGCGTGATCTTTGAAGAACTGGTGCTAAAGTTGAACAAGCGCCAGATGGAGAAGGTAGTACCTTATACCATATTCATATCAATGGTGATTGCGAAAATCGTTAGCAACAAGTACTCCACGGAAGGCAACTTGCCCATCTACAAGCTCAGATCCAGAATCTTGGATCATAAGCTGAAAGTTGAAGATGTTACACTATCCTCCCTTGTGACTGTGCCTGCATATACTTCTTCATCTTATCCAACTGTGTCGGTATGTCTTTCTTCCCTTGCTCCGGTGGTCAAGACAAAGGAAAATCCCCCAAAGTCTATCCCAACCACCACCACCCTCTCTTCTAAAATATCCTCACAAACCACTCTTGGTTCTCCATCGAGGGCTAAGAAAGCCAAAAGGAGGATAACCACATCTCTGGCTGTTATCTCTCAAAAGGTTCCATCTATTGAAACCAGCCTTAACCCCGAGGCACCTTCAGCTTTATATCTTCCAATCTCTTCAGTGATTTTTGCAATCACTGTTGTACATGTGGCTCCTCTCCCAACTGCTTCAGTGACCCAAATCACTGAATGTGTGAATATCAGCATAGCCACTACTAAACACCCACTTCCACCATTATCAGCCATCTTCTCTTCTCCTCCTTCTTTGGTCTTGACACATGCTCGTGACTTATCAGTGATTGTCCTCGCTGATGATGAAGCACTCACCACATGACCTGAGGTTGCTTCTCTCGAAACACCTCAGTTAATGGAAGCCTATCCTTACGAAGGCAACCGGGAGAGAACCAACATCAATCCTTCAAATGGTGTTGATGAACCCTCAGGTAATCTTCCAACCTACCCTTTCATTTCATCTAACCCTGAGTTATCTTATGCTAGACCATCCTCTTTTCCAGGTCCTTGCGATGAACGCCGGCCATGGAAGAAGATTATAACATGGCTGATGACGTGAAGCTGATTCTCCCGGCCATAGAGACTGTCTTAATTCAAATGGATCAAGTCTAAAAAGGCATGCCTCTTAGGGATGAAGTTTCTTCTAAGCTCTCAACTGTCAAAGCTGACATCAATGATGTAAATGCATGACTTTCTGCGGTGCAAGCCGATGTACGCACCAACGCTGAGGCTATCTCTGCTATCAATAGCAAAGCCGATGAAGCGAATTCTAAGCTTGCCAAGCATGGTGAGTTGTTGCAGCAGATACTGGAACTTTTTCAATGTCCAGTACTAGTTCCTACACCCTTCTTTACAGCAATGGATCGCCAATTGCTGGATCAGGCTCTCAAAGTCGGTCTTTTTCAAGCTAGATTGTTGACCATGCTTGAACAATGAATAGACATAATAGCACTGAGTCTTGATAACCTCTTCTTAAGTCATGTTGATGACAAAGAGGGGGATAAAGACTTGGTTGTTGCAGTTGTTGTCCTTACAACACCAGTTGAAGTTGATGCTCAAAGAGCTGAAGCTAATGAAGCTGAAGTTGTTGATGATGTCATCATTACCCATAAAGCTAAAGCCGATGTTGTTGATGATGCCGTCAGAGCTGAGGCTGAAGCTCATGACGAAGACCTTCCAATTACCCCTGCTACTGATGTTGGTGATGAGGAAGATGAAGGTGAAGATGATGACGATGAAAATGACGATGACTCTCCATCTCTTCCTGATGCTAGAAAAGATCTTGGTGGTGATGATGATGAAGACGACGATGACGACGACTTCACAATTCAGTACCACAAACCTGCCAGTTCTCTGAAAGGAGTCTCTCTAAGGGATTCTTCATCCCATGGAGAGAAAGAGAAAGAAAAAGAGAAAGAGACTTCCACAAAGAACCAAAACACCTCCTCAAAAGACAAAGGTGTTGCTGAAGAAGCAAATCTCAAACTTCTCTTCAAACCTGTCGTACCTCAAGATATTAAATCCTCCATGTTTGCAATAGTCACTTCCTTATGTCAACTCTCTTCTTCTATCCCTTCTAGACCTGTGGTCGTCTAGAGGAATGGGTACCTGAAAACCCAACTTCTAGTGTTCCTAGCAACCAACAGATGACTCAACTTAAGGAGTCACTCGACCAACCTAGAGTAAAAATTCCTATTCGTACATCTAGTTGTGGTGAGTTTAACTTCCTTACCGAAGCTAAAAAACTCGAAGCAATCAAGTCTGAGGAAGAACTCAGAATTCAACGACAAAAGACTGAGGACAGCCTACAGCAGGCCAAGTCTCTTGCTACTCAAGTTCTTCCAAAGAAATCGTCTAAAAAGATTATTGAACATTGACAAGGCCCAAGCTAAAGTGCTTTCAATTGCATAAGCTGAACATAAAAAGACAATTAAGTTGAATGATCGAGACAGGAAATGGAGTGAAAATCTGTTGGTCCCTTGAGGGTCTACAAGATAAGTAAAATAGTTTGTAGAAGGGGTGGATGAATACAAACACAATATTTTCAAATTTAAAATATGTATATTGATAAAGAAGATCAATACAAATTTTACAAGACTGTTTGCGGAAAGATAAGGTAAAAAAACTATCTAAACAATCTTTGGTTACATAGAGATTCTTAGCAAATGAGAAAAGAAATGTTGTAAAGAAAAGTTCTTTTACTTAAGCTAGGAAATGCTCAAAGTAAGAATTAGGTTTAGAGAGTGAGTTACGCGCACTCTGCATGGAGAATAAACACTTCTATTTATACCCAATGCATTCAATGTTCATTTAATGCAATATGGTAGGGTTAGAGTGTGTGTCAAGCCTTATGAGGAAGGCTTGTTCTTTGCTACAGTGAATAGTACAAAAAGCACTATTCATGAGCAGACATCCATACCTAAAGTTGGTGGGCAATAGAGTCGACTAGTCGGCTCCGTACCGTGCTAACTATTAGAAAGGGTATGGTTTTGTCCTTTGTGTGCATAAGGACAAAACAACAACAATCGTGCTAAGCAAGCTTCCTTTGATCGCAGAATGCAGGAATAACTTGGAGGTCTCTTCAGCATTCGCTGAGGCTTGAGCAGTCTTCACACATATGTAGACAGGCTTGTAATCACTGAGTACCGCTTCAGATCACGTACTCGCCAGTCTCTAATCTTTAGTTTCAGTCTTCGACATTAGTTGAAGGTTCTTTGGTGGGAGTGTTGTCTTCTTGAAGTATCGATGTCTCTGATTGAATTACAATACAAGTTATTCAGCGATCACTGAACAGGTTCAGTGATGATTGTTGGAACTAAAAAGACAGAAACATAAATACAACGTATAAGTGAAAAGAGATTATCATCAAATCACTGAGAGAGAGGATCAACAATCTCCCCCTATTTGATGATAACAAGACAACATAAAGAAAGTTGTCTTATCAAATAACARTAAGRAAAAGTTACATATAAAGTACATGTCCCTTTTTACTATTTTGGGATCTTTTTCAGTGAGTCAGTCTTTGCTTGAGAATTTTCCTTAAGTTATATCAAAGAGAAAATTACAAGTATGGAAACTGAAACTGAAAGCTTATTCACTGACTTATAGATTGTCGGTGAATGTAAAAAGTAACACTGGAACTCATAGACTTGTGTCCTATTACTTTTTTCAGGGATCTTTTTCAATGAAGTACATGAAATACTCATTTTATTATCAWTGGTAATATTACAAGTAGTTCAGTACATGTCTAATACTTACAGACTATAAGAATAATCACTGAAAGTAGACATAGTACAAAACATTTACAAGGAAAAGTAGATTGTTGTTACAAATAGAAACTATTCTAGAACACTTAGATCTATGTAGCTAGGTACATCTTCACCAAGGTTTCTTCGACGTAGGCATTCCCTTCGTATCTTCAGATCAATGACTTTTTCAGGCATGTTATCATCTATCCAGAGTAAGAGGTAAACCAAATGACCCATTGGACAAAGATGTAGCTCTAACATTCTCTGAAATCTGACTTCACCTTCATAGTCAAGAAATATAACTTCTAACTCAAGTTTAAAATGCAGAGCATTGGGTGTAAAGGGGTCTTTATCTGGCAAGTCAAGATTCAGCATAGAAATGTCTATACTCTGATGACCCTTCAGGACTTCATCTAAGGAGAACCTTGTTTCATGTTTGTTCCTTAGGAATGGTCCATCATTAGGATCAGAGAGCTTGAGTTTCTTCTTCCCACCTTTCTTTAGAGATGGCCTGTCAGGGACCACAACATACCTGGACATCCGTTTGATGAGATCACTGATGGTGTCCTCGATAATCGCCTTATGTCTTGACTTGGATCGCTGAATGGCTTGCCTGATTTCCATCCATTCGATGTATCCATATCGGCCAAGATAGATAGGGTACCTGGTGATCGCATCGAGATTGTCCCTGGTGATGAGCATTGAGAGCAGCGTTCCACCGTCTTTTGAACGTCTGCTGATAATCAGGCGGTGACTGATTCTTTTCTTCAGCTTTGCTTCGCTCCACCGTTTGTCCTTTTTCTTCAACTTCAGGTTCTTCTTATGCTCAGCTTCTGTAATGGAAAGAAGTTTAGTTTGGGCTTGGACAGCGTTCACCTTTTTCTTGGACTTTCTCTTTGGGAGGACATTCGCAGCTAGTGACTTGGCCAGCTTTAAGCTGTCTTCAGTCTGCTTCTTCTTAAGCTCTAGCTCTTCTTCAGCCCTTAATGCCTCAAGTCTTTCAGCTTTAGAAAGGAAGTCGAACTCACTACCACTAGAGGTAAGAAGAGGAATTTTTACTCTAGTCTGGTCAAGTGACTCCTTTAGCTGAGTCATCTGCTGGTCGGTAGGAGCACTGGAGACAGGGTGATTAGGGACCCACTCCAGTCGACCGCAGGTGGTTGATGGAATTTGAAATTGATACAAGGAAGTGACTACTACTTGAGAGGTAAAGTCTTCAAATAAAGGTTGTTGAGGGATATTAAACAATACCTTCAAGTTTCCTTCTTCAGCGACCACCTTGCCTTTAGACTTGGGGTCCTGGTTCCTTGATGGAGCAGACTCTCCTTCCCTTTGCTCCCCCTGGGATGCAGAATCCCTGAGGGTGACTTCCTTGGTGGTGGTTGATGGCTTCTGGTACTTGATGGTAAAGTCATCTTCATCATCGTCGTCGTCACCATCTAGGTCACTACCAGGATCTGGGATGGTAGGTTCATCATCTTCATCATCATCATCTTCGTCTTCATCATTATCATCATCACCAGCAGAAGCAATGATGGAAGGAGCATCATCCCTAGGGATGGCATCGACTACCTCAACTGGAACAGCTTCGGTGGTCAGGATTACAGGAGCAGCAACCGCTTCAGCTCTAGGAGCTTCAGCTTCAACTTCAACTGCAACAGATGCTGGTGCAGCAGCAACAGGAGAAGAAGCAGCAACAGCATCAGATAGTCCAACAGCATTGGACCTCATCTCCCCCTTTCTGGCTAAGACTTGAGAGAATTGGCCAGAGAGTTCATCCAAGCGCTGACACTAGAGAACCATCACCTCCTCTAGCCCTGACAGAGCACTGTCTAGAGTTCTCATTGCCTCACGCGTTTCATTGAGCTGGGCCAATCATTGGCAGAGAAAGAAGGTGGGATCCCTGGAGCTGGTTGACGGACAGCATCCAGGATCTGCTGAAGAAGTCTAGTCTGCTAAACGGCGAGAGCCTGAGAATCGCAGCCCTGCTGGAGAAAGCAACAATGGCGTCGGTGTTGGCTTGAACAACTTCTTGGAGAGTCAGGAGGTGACTCTAAACTTCTTGAACGTCCGCTTGGATAGCTAGGAAGTTCGCATCAAGGTCAGCCTGGCGGGGCATCTCTTGGTGTACTTCAGTTATCCTGTAGAGAACTGAATCAACCGCTGGGAGGAGAAGTTTGATGTCAGATGCCATATCCTAGTCATCATCAATCTCTTCATCCCCTCCATCTTCTTTCTTGCCCCCGTCCTCTTCCTCTTCCTCAGCAGCTGGCTGATGTGTAGAAGAAGGACCTACAAGAGAGGAAGTGTGAGCAAAAGGCTCAAGGTTAGTAGAAATGAAAGGGTAGGAAGATGGAGTACCTGAGGGGCCATCAATGACATCCAAAGGATTGTCACTGGCATGAGCAAAGATGTCCGTCGAGAGGATAGACATCTGTATGCTAAGGAGCAATCGACATGTGTAAAGACCAAAGAAGGAGGAGAAGGGAAAATGGTTGAGAAGAGACGTGGGTGTTTAGTGGTGGCAGTGTTGATATTCACACCTTCAGTGATTTAAGTCACTGAGGCGGTTGGGGTAGATGCCACTGATACGACAGTGATAGGAGGAATCACTGAAAAGCTAGGAGGGTTAGCTAAAGACGCCTCGGGGTTAAGGCTAGTTTCAATAGTTGAAACCTGTCGAGAGGTTTCAGCCAGAGACGTGGTTGTCCCCTTTTTGGACTTCTTGGCCCTCTGAGGAGAACCAAGAGTTGGTTGAGATGGTCCTTTTGAAGGGGTTTTGGTGGCTTGGCTACACTCGGGGGGGGTTGCCCTTGTCCTGGCCGCCTGAGGAGAAGAGGTAGTGATGGACACAATAGAAGTTAGTGCCACATCACTGTCCCTTAGCTTATGATCCAGAATCCTGGATCCAAGCTTGGAAACCTGGAGGTTTCCTTCCATAGAGTAATGATCTCGAAAGATCTTCACAAAGACCATCAAAAGGAACCTGGTGTAAGGCACCACCTTTTCTTACTGGTGCTTGTTCAACTTGAGCACCAGGTTATCGAAAATGATCGCAGCATAATTTATATTACGACGCTGAATCGCAGATACGCCTATGGTCAAGGCGATCCTAGAGGCCTGGTCCTGGCCTCCAGTCTTTCCACCCATGCACTGGATGAAATGAGAGAATAGGTATTGCTAGACAGCTAACATCCTGTTCTTCTTGATGTTCGACAAGGACTTCATGGGAGCATTTGAGTCCTTCTTCATTGGCCATTGATAGCCAATGGCGTCGAGACACTAGATGATCTTGGTCGTTGTTGGTTCGCTATCGTAGGGGCCTTTGGGAAGGCGAAGAGTCATCCTCAAGGTGTTCACGCCAAACTTCACTTTCATGCGAATGAAGGTGAAGTTGACCTGTTCAAAATGGCATCCAGGCTTGACCTCGACATTGATGACTTCAATAGTGAACTAGAACTGCTGAAGTTCTTTCACCATGATGGGCTCATGGTTGAGTGCGAAGTCCAGCGACGATTGTTGAGGAAGTCGGCCGCTTCTTGGTAGTCCGCCTTGGATGAAGGGATATCCAAAAAGGCAATGTGGTTGTTGGCCTTGAAGGATACCTCATCGAGAGAGAAGCTGACATTCTTGGCGGCCATCTATTTTAATAATAAGAATAAGATAAACAGGTTGTTAGTAAAAACCAAGATTGTTTGGGAGAAGAATATAGAAAAGTTTTTAAAGCAATAAAAACTTCTTTTGAAAAATCCTTAAAGAAGATTTAGGGTTTTTCAAGTAGAATGTGTATACAGAAACTAGATTATAACCAAGTAAGAGTTGGTTAAATAATCATCGTTGTTTAATGTTTTAAGAGAACAAGTTTCTTAAAAAAATTAAACAGATTTCTTAGAAGAAGATAAAGAAAAGAAACATTGACCTTAATGGTTTATAAAATAAGGTCGAGAAGTGTTTGAAGATTGAGAGAGTTCTTGCTTTGGAGAAATCTTAGCAGAGGTTCATCTAAGAATTTTGAAAGCGTAAAGAGAAAAGTGGAGAAGAAGTATCATATTTATAGGTAGGAGGAGAGAGAAGGAATATGAGAGAGTGAAAATACGACGGTTCGGGAAAGTGGTCATGATGAAAAATACCACGTTCTCATCCATGATTGGATGGCATTAAATGAGGTAGCGTAATGACAGAACCTTTTGCGCATCTCAAAGTGTTGCGCATAGTAAATAGAGAATGTCGTTATTAAGACGGTTCATTAACTATTTTCTTTTAAAAAACAAAGGGTTTTTAAGAAAACGAAGAGTCATACAGTGTTTAACTAAACACTGAAAAGACCGTTTAAAACGTTTTGTCACTGAAGATGAAAGACTTCAGTGAGGGTTTTAAGACATCAGTGTCAGTGATAAGAGAATCACTAAAACTTGCATTTAAAAAACATTTGAATCACTGCTTGAAAAGGTTCAGTGATCATTTTTTATTTTTAAGAGAATAAGTATAAAGATATACTTATAGATATGGTCAGTGATAAAAAGATCACTAAAACCAACTTTTAAAACTAGTGTCACTGAAGAAGAAAAGCTTCAGTGATGGTTTTAAGTTTGAGAAAAGAGATGAGTAATCATACCTGAGAGAGAATAGATATATTTACTCAAAAGTTCAGTGTCAGAGATAGAGCACTGAATCATTTCACTTACTGAGTGATGTTTAATAACTGAAGATTAATCTTCAGTATTTAACATCCCCAATTCGCTGATCAAGATGTTGAATCTTGTCTCATCAAGAGGCTTGGTGAAAAGGTCAGCGAGTTGATACTCAGTTGGAACGAAGTGAAGTTCAATATCATCATTCATAACATGATCTCTGATAAAATGATATCGGATCTCGATATGTTTGGTCTTGGAGTGAAGTACAGGGTTGTTTGTAATAGCAATAGCACTAGTGCTATCACAATAGATAGGAGTCTTTGAAAACTGAAGGTCGTAGTCCATTAGCTGGTTTTTCATCCAAAGAATTTGGGCACAGCAACTACCAGCGGCTACGTATTCAGCTTCAGCTGTTGATGTGGACACTGAATTTTGTTTTTTGCTTGTCCAGCTCACCAACTTTACACCTAGAAGCTRACAGCCTCCAGTGGTGCTTTTCCTATCAATTTTGCAACCTGCAAAATCACTGTCCGAATAACCGATTAGGTCAAAACCTGAACCTTTAGGGTACCAAAGACCCATGTAAGGAGTTCCCTTAAGATATATGAATATGCGTTTGACAACAATCAGATGGGATTCCTTTGGTTCAGCTTGATATCTTGCACATAAGCAAGTGGAGTACATGATATCGGGTCGGCTAGCTGTTAGATACAGCAGGGAGCCGATCATTCCTCTATAAACAGTAACGTTTACAGGCTTTCCATTTGGATCCTTGTTGAGAGAAAGTGAAGGAGCCATTAGAGTCTTCATAGATGAACTGTTGGATAGATCAAACTTCTTCAGCATGTCACAAACATACTTACTTTGGTTGATAAAGATACCTTTATCGGATTTTTTGATCTGGAGACCTAAAAAGAATGTTAGTTCTCCCATCATGCTCATCTGATATTCTTTCATCATGCGTTCAGCGAACCGAAAACATAAAGACGGATTAGTGGAACCAAAAATAATATCATCGACATAAATTTGGACTAGAATGATGTGACCCTTAACTTTCCTAAGAAATAATGTTTTGTCAATCTTTCCACGAGAGAATTTCTCAAAGATGAGAAAAGATGAAAGGGTATCATACCAGGCATGAGGAGCCTCTTTTAACCCATAAAGAGCTTTATCCAACCTATAGACATGGTTTGGATACTTAGGGTCAAGAAACCCTGGAGGTTGTTCAACATAAACTTCCTCTTGAAGTTTCCCATTAAGAAAAGCGCTCTTTACATCCATTTGAAAGACTTTGAAGTCTCTATGAGCTGCAAAGGCTAGAAAGAGTCGAATTGCTTCGAGTCTAGCCACTGGTTCAAAGGTCTCATCATAGTCGATCCCTTCTTCTTGTCTATAACCCTGAGCAACAATCTGAGCCTTGTTGCGGGTTACCACACCATCTTCATCCAACTTGTTGTGATAGACCAATTTTGGTGCCTATCACTGATTTTTCAGATGGACATGGGACAAGGTACCAGACTTTGTTCCTATCAAACTCAATAAGCTCCTCTTGCATGGCAAGGACCCAACTAGGGTCAGAGATAGAATCATTGATTTTCTTGGGTTCAACTAAAGAAAGAAAGTTGACAAAGAGACAGATATTACCTAGACCACGACGTGTCTTGATACCTGCATCTGGATCACCAAGAATTTGATGAATTGGATGGTCTTTTGTCCATCGCTGAGCCGGTAGAGGAATTTTATCTGAATAAGCGAGTTCAGGAACAGAAGATGAGGCTTCAACTGCAGTATCTTCAGCAATAGGGACTATCGTCAAAGGAGCCTCAGATTCAGCGACTGAAACGGGTTCAAAAACTGAAGGCATTTCATTCACTAATTGATCAGTGTTTGAAGTAGAAGGAGGAACACAGCTAATGGGCACGGCAGCGATCTCTGAAGAAGATGCGTTGGAGTGACTAGCAGTAACTGGAATGATGAGTGAATCATTTTCAGCTTCAGGAGATTCAGTGTTAAGAGGAGCACTGTAGGAAGCTTCAGGTTGTCCATAGTGAGAGAACATCCAGTTTTCTAATTCATCCTCATCATTTAAGATGGGTTTTGAATTAGTTGATTGAGATTCGTCAAAGGTAACATGAATAGATTTTTCTATCGTCTGTCTTCGTTTTTTGAATACTCTGAAGGCTTTGGATACTGAAGAATATCCAAGAAAGATTCTTTCATCAGCTTTGGGATCGAACTTTCCAAGTTGGTCACGATTGTTGAAAATGTAACAAGTACAACCAAATATTTGAAGAAAACTTATAGAAGGATTTCTTCCATGGAAAAGTTCATAGGCTGTCTTCTTGAATCTTTTCACGATCAGCGATCGATTTTGAGTGAAACAAGCGGTGTTGACAGCTTCAGCCCAGAATTGAGTAGGAAGATGGGATTCGTTGAGCATTAATCGAGCAGCCTCCATGATTGTTCGATTTCGTCTTTCAGCGACCCCATTCTGCTGAGGAGTTCTCACTGAAGAAAAGTTGTGAGAGATTTCCTTGTCCTCAAAGAAGTTATCCATAGTACTATTTTTGAATTTAGTGCCATGGTCACTTCTAATAGATCGTACTTTAACATCGTTGAGTACTTCTATTTTCTTGATGAACGAAATGATTTCTTCAGGTGCTTCATTTTTGGATATGAGAAAGAAGACCCAAGTGTACCTAGCATACTCATCAACAATGACGAGTGTGAACTTCTTTCCAGCTAAGGATTGCACGTTGACTGGACCAAAGAGATCCATATGCAATAGCTGAAGAGGTGCAGTCATTAAAGAGATTTGCTTAGACTTGAAGCTAGCTCTTGTGTGTTTTCCTTTTTCACATGCTGAGCAAAGAGATTTCTTTGCAAAAGAATGTTGAGGAAGACCTGTGACAAGATCATTTCTTGACAGCTCGTTGAGTGTCTTGAAGTTGAGATGAGAAAGCCGTTTGTGCCATAGCCAGTTAATGTCTGACGAGGCTTTAGAGAAGAAGCAGCTATTCTCAGTGAAAGAGGAATTCATATTGATGATATATACATTCTCTAGACGAGAACCAGTTAAGGCAACCTTATCATCTTTGTCAAGAACGTGACATGAATTCTTCGAGAATTTAACTGTATAATCTTTATCACACAGTTGACTGATGCTAAGAAGATTGTGCTTCAGTCCTTCAACATATGCAACACGTTTGAACGTTGTTACACCATTGGTTAATATACCAAAACCTCTGGTATATCCTTTTCTGTTACCTCCAAAGGTTACGGAAGGTCCTCTTTCTTCCTTGAAATGAGTTAGCAGGGATTTATCTCCAGTCATATGTCTTGAACATTCGCTATCAAGATACCATATACCTTTGACGTCCTGCAAAAGGAAGCAATTTAAGAATGCTATTGGTACCCAACTATTAGGGTCCAGCTTTGTTAGAGGCTTCATCCACTAGAACGGAAGAATCAGTATCAGTAGATGGCATCACTAAACCTGAAGAGGTTTGAGTGGAGAGAGGAACAACCTCTGACACTACTAAAGTAGTTTCAGTGGAAGTCTTCACTGAGCCTGACGAAGAGGCTTCAGTGGTAAGAACTACAACGTCTAATGCTGAAGACTTTTCAGCAGAAGTTCTCTTCGCTGAGCCTGAAGAAGAGGCTCCAGCGGTTTCCTACACTTTGGTTGCTTTTGCAGCCTTAGTGGATGATTTCACCTTGGTTGATTTCTCAGCCTTGGCTACTTTCTTGCCCTTAGTTGGTGAACCAGCCTTGGCGGCAGAAGGACACTTGCTGGCAATATGTGTTTTCTCACCACAGTGTTTACACTTCCTAAAGCTTAGGGTAGCTTTAAGGCCAGGAAGTATCAGATTTGAAAAGGGACCAGCTCCAAGAATTCCCTTCTCATTGGTTCTAGGAGGAACCATTGAGGAATTGGATTCCTTAGGTGAAAGGTTCACCTTGAGCTGAAACTTCGACTTCTGAGAGGGTTCAGATTTCCTAGTCCCTAAAGAAGAAGAAGCTTTACAAGCTGAAGAAATAGACCTTGATCTATTAGATTTGTTAGACTTCTTAGGAAGGGATGCTATGACAACGGATTTACCTTTGTCTTTGCAACCAGAACTCAAAGGAGTTTCTTCAAGATGACTCTCAAGAAAAGAAGAAGACTGAGAGGAAGAAGTGTTAGGAATAGAAGAGACGAAGGTGCCAAATTTAAGCATGGACCTGTTTGTAACACGTTCTTCCTGATCATAGGAAAATCCTAGACTAGTCGTTATCTTGGCAGGGATCAGAGCGTTAATGATCTCAGAGGCTTTGATGGAAGCTTTACACCACCTTTCAATGGTAGCTTTCTCAGCCTTGAGTTTAGCGATTGCTCGCTCACGCTCAGCGATAGCCTTATCACGTTCAACGGTGATGGCTTGGTTTACAATAACCTGATCCTTGAGATTTTCCTCGACAGAGGTCAGTTCTTTGATCTTAGAATGACAAATCTTTAATTGTTCTTGAAGATCAACATTAAGCATTTATGCTTTAGATTTGTCATTGAGGGCATTGTAAAGGTCAACGTCAACGTATCTAGTGCAGAAAGACTAGAAGAAGAAGAGGGTTCACTCGGGGAACATACCTGAGTAGTAGAAGAGGTAGATGGCTCAGAGGAGGTAGATTCTTCTGAAGACTCTTCATCTGCATCTTTGGTCATCAAGCAGATATAGGTTGTATCCTCTTCATATGAAGTTGATTCATCGGATGATTCAACCTAGTCATGCTCTTCAGCGACAAGGCCCTTAGCCTTTCGCTGGTTGTTCTTCACCTTCCTTTACTTCTCCTTCAGTTTTAAGTACTTTTCATCTTTAGTCCTGAAGGAGGAGGGAGCTTTGGAAGATGGCGTCGCAGCTTTCTTCGATCTGCATTCACCTGCAAAATGTCCGGGCCGGTGACAGTTGTAGCAAACAGCTGAAGCCTTGTCTATTCATTCAGACTTTGGTTTTTCCTTGAGGGACAGCTGAGGAGATCTGCGAAAGTTGCTTTTGCTGGCAAACCTCCTGAAAGACTTAGTCAAGAGGGCCAAGGATTCATCAAAATTTGCTAGATCAGATTCTGGAATATCCTCAGAGATAGAAGAGTCTATCTCGGTAATAACAATAGGAGGAAGAGAAGAGACAAAAGGGGTAGAAGAAGTTTCAGCTGAAGAAGCTTCAGAGATGAAAGCTAAAGGAGAGCTTTTCATTTCCTTGGAATCTTTTACAAGATTCCTCTTCAGTTGACGAGATTGCTCATGGTTAAGCAGAATCCCGTATAAAGTAGAGAGAGAAAGAGTGGACATGTCATTGGACTTCTTGAGACACATGGAAAAGGTGTCCCAAGACTCAGGAAGACATTCCAGAAACTTAGTTAAAGTTTCAGAATTGGAATATTCCCTGCCGATAGCCCTTAGATCAATAAGGAGACGATTAAAACGTTGATGTACTTCGGACAGCGTCTCAGACTTTTCATAAAGAAAGCTTTCGTACTGTCTTACTAAATTGATCTTTCTGGTTTCTTGAACCTGAGTGGTTCCTTCATATTGAACACAAAGTGTGTCCCACATGGATTTAGAATATTTGAGCTTCATCATAGAGTGATTAATCTCATCGGGAAGAGACATAGTTATTATAGACCGAGCGTGCGTATCTATAGCTATCTTCTTCTTGTCTTTATCGCTCCACTGATGAGGGAGCTATGGAATCTGCCGTTCAGGAATCGCGACAGTCGTAGTTGTTGCTGGAACAGCCGGAGCAATAGCAAAGGGAATATATGGTCCATTTTCTATGTAATATGGAATTTCAGGATCCATACCTTCAAGAAAGAAGGACATCCGGTTCTTCTAGAGACTAAAGTTGTCATGGACGAACCGGGGAGGTTTGGCAAGAGAGCCATTGTCTTTTGTGTGTGTGTTTATAAAGCTATTTGAAAGGAGTAAAGTTATCTAAGGAAAGAGATAAACTAATACAGAAAACAGCTAAACAGATTAGAGAAGAGAGAACACTGCTCTAATACTACTTGTTGGTCCCTTGAGGGTCTACAAGATAAGTAAAACAGTTTGTAGAAAGGGGGTGAATACAAACATAAAATTTTCAAATTTAAAATGTATATTGATAAAGAAGATCAATACAAATTTTACAAGACTGTTTGCAGAAAGATAAGGTAAGAAAACCTATCTAAACAATCTTTGGTTACACACAGATTCTTAGAAAATGAAAAAAGAAATGCTGTAAAGAAAAGTTCTTTTACTTGAGCTAGGAAATGCTCAAAGTAATAATTAGGTTTAGAGAGTGAGTTGTGCGCACTCTGCATGGAGAAGAAACACTTCTATTTATACCCAATGCATTAAATGTTCATTTAATGCAATATGGTAGGGTTAGAGTGCGTGTCAAGCCTTAAGAGGAAGGCTTGTCCTTTGGTACAGTGAATAGTACAAAAAACACTATTCATGAGCAAACATCCTTACCTAAAGTTGGTGGGCTATAGAGTCGACTAGTCGGCTCCGTACCGTACTAACTATTAGAAAGCGTATGGTTTTGTCCTTTGTGTGCATAAGGACAAGACAATAACAATCGTGCTAAGCAAGCTTCCTTTGATCGTTGAATGCTGGAATAACATGGAGGTCTCTTCAGCATTCGCTGAGGCTTGAGCAGTCTTCACACATATGTAGACAGGCTTGTAATCACTGAGTACCGCTTCAGATCATCTACTCACCAGTCTCTAATCTTCAGTTCAGTCTTTGACATTAGCTGAAGGTTCTTTGGTGTGAGTGTTATCTTCTTGAAGTATCGCTATCTCTGATTGAATTACAATACAAGTTCTTCAGCGATCACTGAACAAGTTCAGTGATGATCGCTAGAACTGAAAAGACAGAAACATAAATACAACGTATAAATGAAAAGGGATTATCATCAAATCACTGAGAGAGAGGATCAACAAGATCGTCTTAATAAGAGACCGCATCTCAAGCGTCACAATCAATGGATGAATGAAAGATGGTGGACTTCTCATCTCCATGCTCATAACTAGAGACAACCTTGAAGCTGTTATTGAGTATCCTTCCTACCTTGGACAATATGGCTATAGTGAATAGCTGGAAATTCGCCAAGCCATTCAGCGCTCAAAGTCAAGGCACAAGCCAATAACTAAAGACATCCTTAGCTAGCTGATCAAGAAGATGTCCAAATTCGTTGTTGTACCTTCAAAGCCGACATTAAAGAAAGGTGGAAGACGAAAACCTTCAGATCCTAACGATGGACCAACTCTAAGGAAAGAACATGAAATAAAGTTCTCCCTGGAAGAAGTCCTGAAGGATTCGAAGAAGCCAGACATCTCCATGTTGAACCTCTCTTTGCCAGCGAAGGGTCCTTACATACCCAACACTATGCATATAAAGCCTGAGTTTGGATTTATATTCCTTGACTATGAAGGTGAACACAACTTTCAAAGAGTGTCTGAGTTTGGTCTTTGTCCTTTAGAACATCTTGATTATCTAAGATATTGGTTGGACAATGATCTTTATGGTGAAATGATAAACCGCAGGATCAAAAAAGAATTTCTACGTCAAAAGATGCTCGGAGAAGAAGTACCTGGTTACATCGACTTCAATGACTTAGATTAGTTAGAAAATGATGTCTTGTAAATTTTATATTTCATTGTAAGTCTTATTTCTCTATGTCTTTTCTTTCAGTGTTCAACTTAAATGTAATAAGTCTAGAATGTACTGACTGTAACACTTGTAATTCTCTTTTGATTAATATAAGTATTTCATCAGTATCACTGAAAAAGATCCCTGAATAGAGTAATAGGGACACATGTCTATGGGTTCCAGTATGCTCTTACAGTCACTGACAATCTTCAGTCAGTGAACATGCTTTTAGTTTTAGTTTCCCTTCTTGTACTTTTCTTAAACTTGTAACTTAAGAAAACTTATATAGTAAAAACTACGTCACTAAAAAAGATCCCAAAATAGTTAAAAGGGACATATACTTTATATGTAACTTTTCCTTACTATTAAACTTAAGGCAATTTTCTTTATGTTGCCTTGTCATCATCAAATAAGGGGAGATTGTTGATCCTCTCTCTCATTGATTTGATGATATTTTCTTTTATATTTCGATGTATTATGTTTCTGTCTTTTTAGTTTCAGTGATCATCATTGAGTCTGTTCAGTAATCGCTGAAACATGCATTGTAATCCTACAGCGACAGCGATACTTCAAGAAGACAATACTCACACCCAAGAACCTTCAATTCGAAGACTGAAACTGAAGATTAGTGACTGGTGCGTTCGTGATCTGAAGTGGCATTCAGTGATTACAACCTGGTCAACATACATGTGAAGACTACACAAGCCTCAGTGAATACTGAAGAGACCTCCAACGTTATTCCAGCATTCATCGATCAAATGAAGCTTGTCATGCACGATTGTTTTTGTCTTGTCCTTCCACACACAAAGGACAACCCCATACCCTTTCAAGAGTATAGGACTGCACGGAGCCGACTAGTTGACTCTAGTACCCACCAGCTCCATAAAAGGATGTATGCTCATGAATAGACAATAGTACTATTCACTATTGCAAATGACAAGCTTTCCTCTAAAATCTTGACGCGTGTTCTAACCCTTCTGAATTGCATTTAATGCAATGGGTATAAATAGCTGAGTGCTCTCCTCATGCATTACATCTACAACACACAAAAGAGCACAAACGCTTATCTTCAAGCAAGTTAGAATTTCTCTCTAATTCTAAAGTTCTTATCCAAGTAGAACATCTTTTTGTCTTTATCTTATTCGGCAAATTTCTTATATTTGCTAAGTATATTTGTGTGTAATCTTAGATTGTTTTAGATAATTTATCTTTATCTTTTTTATTTCCACAAACAATCTGTAAAAATATGTATTGATCATTCTATATCAATATATATTTTTAAATACGAGAGTTTTATGTATTCGTATTCATCCCCCCCTTCTACAAACTGTTCGCCTCTAAACTCTTGTAGACCCGGCTGGGACCAACAATTTGTTTTAATGGTCATCGCTGCTAGTTTTGGCCGTTGCCACCATCGACAGCTGCTTCTATCTCCACCTCCTCTTTCACTACAACAACATCCTCCACCGCCTCCATAACCACTGTCCACCATCGTCCATCACCACCTGACCATTGTCGACCACCGACCACCATCATCCATTGCCGCCACCATTACCACCGTTCGCCACCTCCAACTCCTCCTCTACTACAACAACCTCCTTCACCACCTCCACAACCATCGTCGACCACCGTCTACCACTGTCCATTGCCACCTTTACAACCACCGGCGGCCACCAACCACTACCACCCGTTACTACCAACACTACCACCATTGGCCACCTCCAACTCCTCTTATACCACAACAACCTTCTTCATGACCTCCACAACCACCGTCGACCACCGAACACCACTATCTATTGCCACCTCTACAACTACCACCGGTCACCGACCACCACCATCCATTGCCACCACCACTACCATTGTTGGCCACCTCCAACTCCTCCTCCACTGCAACAACCTCCTCTACGACCTCCATAGACACCGTCGACCATCGACCACCACCGTCTATTGGCACCTCACCTCCACCATAACCACCACCACCAGTATCTTCACTACGTCATCTACCACTACCTCCTCCACCGTTGTCAACCGACCACCACTACCTCTACCTCCATAACCACCACCATCCACCGACCACCACCGCCCATCGCTACTACTACCCTCGGCCACCACACCTCCACCATAACCAAAACTACCACCACCACCACTACTAGTACTATCAATTATATCAAAAATTTCATTCAAATTCGATACCATTATATATGTATGTATTCATTTATATAAAAATTGTATAAAAATATTTATAAATTAAATTATTTAATAATTACTTTATTGTGTTAATTATAACTATTATTTAATATTTAAAATCATCAAATAGTTTTTTGGGGTAACTTGTCTAGTTTTGTCCCGTCCAGTCCTAGTCGTTACCAAACACAATACTACACTTGTTTTATCCATTTCAGTCTCATCAAGTCCTACCCTTTTGTCTGTCCAATCATATCCAATTATGTCTGGGTATCAAGCTGCCAAAAACAAAATAAAAATGACATTTGGTCTTTGTTCCCAAAATTTATATATATATATATATATATATATATATATTAAAAGAAGAACCAAGAGTATTGAGGTGACATCATGAGAATGGAGTATTGAGGTGTTGATGAATTGTGGTTGAATTTGAGGTATCCCACATTGGTAAGAAATTTAAATATTGAAGTAGGAGGTGTGTATAAGAATGAATGATGAGAGTCATTGTTTCAACTCATGAGGCTATCTTATTTAGATAACCCTATCATTTTAAAACAAATTGTATACTGTGTCAACTCATGAAGTTTGAGTCATAAGGTTATCCTATTTGGATGACCCTATATATATATATATATATTAGAATCTATATATCTATATATATATATATTAAAAGAAGAACCAAGAGTATTGAGGTGGCATCATGAGAAAGGAGTATTGAGGTTTTGATGAATTGTGGTTGAGTTTGAGGTATCTCACATTGGTAAGAAATTGAAATATTGAAGTAAGAAGGTGTGTATAAGAATGAATGATGAGAGTCATTGTCTCAACTCATGAGGCTATCTTATTTAGATGACCTTATCTTTTTAAAACAAATTTTATACTGTGTCAACTCATGAAGTTTGAGTCATAAGGTTATCCTATTTGGATGACCCTATTTTTTCAAAACAAATATTATATATATATATATATATATATA
>NW_020201099.1:0-5346 GCF_001531365.2 Cynara cardunculus var. scolymus | reverse complement strand
AATCTTCTCACTATTGTCGATTTATTTTCCATTGCGTTTATCTATATTAGCTTTGATTGATACCGAAAATTTTTACTACCGTTTTTTCTATGTGAATTAAAAACTGGTAAAACAATAAACATGGAAGATCAAGATAAAAAAAATAAAATTATTAATATTATAAATGTATATTTTTTTGGATTTGATGATTTGTAACTCCCCATTAATTGTTTGGGAGTTACATATCAAATAAATTTACTGAAGTACCCTTTTAATTAAAATATGAGCATGACATAAACCTACAAAAAGAATGGAATTTGATTGGTTGTCATGGTTTTCAAAGTTAACACAAAGTTATTGGTTAACATTTGATCTTCCCCCTATGTATATATATATATATATGTGTGTGTGTGTGTGTGTGTGTGTATGTGTGTGTATGTATATGTATATGTATCAATCTTCTTTATATATAAAAGTAAGATCCACAAGAAATGATGTGGCACCCTAGAAATTGTGTATTCTATACTTTCTACATAGAGATTGAGTTTTGTGTATCTCATATTAATAAAGAGATGAAAGATTGACAACTGATGGTATGTATATGAGATGAGGTTGATGTGTTTTTGTTTTAACTCATGGGGTTTGATTCTCTTGACTAATCCTATAAACTCATATCATTAACTCATGTTGGCTAACCCTTTAAACTTATGGGATTGGTTCATTTTGGCCAACCCATTTGTTTGCAAAGAAGTCATCTTTATAAAAAATATCTTTATATATATAGGGCTCTCTCTATATATAAGTAAAATTCACAAGAACTAATGTCTCACCCTAAGAATTGAGTATTATATATTTCTTGCATTGAGGTTGAGTTTGTGTATCCCACAGTGATGGAGAGATGAAAGATCGACAATTGATGGTAGGTACATAAGAAGAGGTTGATGTGTCTTTATTCTAATTCACAGGGTTGAGTTCTCTTAGCTAATTCTATAAACTCTTATCAATGGTTCATGTTGGCTAATCTTCTAAACTCATGGGGTTTGTTCATTTTGATGAACTCTCTATTTGCAAAAAAGTTGTCTATATAAAAAATCAATATATCAATACAAAAGAAAGCTATAAAATAATAGGGTGACATCATTAAAACCAAATATTACAAATTTCTTGCATTGTGGTTGGATTTTGGGTATCCATATTGATTAGAAATTGATACGTCAATGAGAAAAATGAGTATATAAGAGAAATATCAGTTTTCTTTGAAAATTAAAAGGTTAATTTGGCTATATAAGCCATGTTTATCTTTAAATGTTTGGAGCAATTGTCTAAACACACGAGCAATTGTCTAAACTCACGTGGTTGGATCATTTTGACTGAACTTTTAAACATATGCGGTTGACTAATTTTGGCCAACCCTTTTTTATGAAAAAAATTAATTTATACTAATTTTAATTGAAGAGATAATTTTAATATGTTTTTGAAAGTAAGAAGCGGTACCGTTGATACGGCACCTTAATAATTGAATATTCTTCAATCTTGAATTGTGATTGAGTTTTATATATCTCACACCGATTGAGAGTTGAAAGATTGTCAAAAATGTTGGATATGTAAAAATGAGGTCGAGATACCTTTGTGACAACTCATGAGGTTGGTTCATCTTGGTTGATTCTCTTAACACTTTCTCTTAACACCTATGGTTAGAGCATTTTGGCCAACCCTCCGAACATATGAGGTTGGTTCATTTTGACCAACTCCCTTTTTGCAAGAAGGGTTAATCGATATTAAAAATTAATTATATATATAATCTATTCTTTCTATATTTAAAAGTAAGAACCACAACAATCAATGTGACACCCTAAGATTGAGTATTCTTAAATTATGAATTGTGACTGAGTTTTGTCTATCCCATATTGATAGGTAGATAAAATATTGACACTGAATGATATATATATAAAGGAAGATTGATATGTCTCTGTGACAATTCATAGGGCTGACTCCCTTGAATGATTCTCTAAATTCATGGTGCTTAACTTATTTGGCTGACCCTCATAACCTATGATTTTTGGTTAATCCTCTTTTTACAAAAAAAATATATATTAAAAGTTAAATAAATTAATTAATTAAATTAATATATAATTCTATAAGATATTGATGTGACAAATTAGAATTTAATATTTTCAAAACATGAATTATGGTTGAAGTTGACTTGAATCTTAATCCATATTAATGAGAAAAGAAATTACTGAAAAATAGTTAAGTATATGAAACGAGAACGGATGCCTTGAAATATTGGAATGTTACAAATGCACTATGAAAATTTAGTATTTTCAGTTTTGAAATATTGGGATATTGATGTGGTTCACAATTTTTTGTATATTACTTGATATGTGTTATGATTACCGTGGATACTCGCACAATGCAGCAAGATACATTTTGATTTTAATGTTTCGTTTTTTTTTTGTCTCAATTGATGTTATAATATAGTTTTATGTGGTTTTGAGAAAACGATAATGTTTTTATTTTTGAATAAAATCTAAATATGAAGATTTATCATTAAAAAAAAATTGATATTAATATCAAACTAACTATTTAAAAATTCTCATTTTTTTGTGTTAATTCAATTTTTTTTGTTTAATAATAATTTTTTTATAAAGATAATAATTAAGTATTTTGTTAGAACTCAATGACTATCTTAATTATATTTTAGGTTTTTTATATTTAAAATGAGATAATTATCCTTTATTTGATTATGTTTATCTACAGTTAGTTACACAAATTCAACATGAAGCTTTAATAAGTTGTACTTACGCACAATTTACTTGTAATCTTGAATTTTAAGTAATACACATAAATAAATAGTACTTCATGCATAAAAAATGGTTTTTAAGAGTTTTTGTCAAATACTTTATAATATAGTATAGATATATATGTAAAGAGAGGGGCAGGCTACTATTTCTGTAATTTGTAATAACTGTGAGATCCAATCTCAACCATAAATCAAAAAATAAATTAGAAAATTAATATTTCTGTTAACTTTGATTTAAAATTTTAATTAAAGAGCATATTAGGTATTTTAATAATTTTATATCTCCTCTCTCCTTTTTGCGACGAACCTTCTTCTTGCGAACAATATTTAACACAAGATACATTATATGATACCTTAAAAACATCGTCGTTGTTAAAAAAAAATACATACAAACGATACAATATGCACACCGTGATACCCATTGTATACATGTTGTGATACCCATTGTATACACGTTGATACCCACTGTGATACCCATTGTTTACAATGTGTTCATAATATCAACATTGTGATACTCATTGTATACACGTTGATACTTACTGTGATACTCATTATATACAACGTGCTCACAAATGCTAATTTGGTAATGCTAGAATACATAAATATATACTGTAATTACATAATTAAGTGAAAACATATTAATTATTACCATATTTATCATTATTTAATTATTTAAATAAATAAGGTCCTAGAGAAAAGTCTAAAAAATCCAATAGACTTTAGTGTTTAGAATGATTAAGTCTTTGGACAATTTTTTTGGAACAAATAAGTCTTTGGGCATTCCAAAACATGTTAAATAACTCTTTGGACAATTTTTTGGAACAAATAAGTCATTGGACATTCCAAAACATGTTAAATAACTCATTGGACAATTTTTTGGAACAAATAAGTCATTGGACAATTTAAAACATGTTAAATAACTCATTGGACAATTTTTGGAACAAATAAGTCCATGGACAATCCAAAACATGTTAAATAACTTCTTGGACTTTTCTAAAACATGTTAGATACATTCTTATGACTTGTACAACTAGTTAAAGAAGTAAAATAGTGACAAAAATCTGAAAAAAAAAACTCCAATGAACATTTATATTTTAAACGATTAAATCCATAAATATTTTTTGAACCAAAAAGTATTTAGATCTATAAAATTAAACAAATATAACAAAAAAAAACTTACATTTACAAAAAAATTATTACATTTAATTTTTTTTTTGATAAAATTTATTTTAATTAAAATTAAAATAAATTTTAATTTTAATTAAAATAAATTTTATCAAAAGTCTTTTTTAAATGTAATTATTTTTTTATAAATGTAAGTACTTTTTTGTTATATTTGTTTAATTTTATAGATTTAAATCATTTTTTGTTCAAAAAATGTTTAGGAACTTAATCGTTCAAAATATGAATGTTCATTGAGTTTTTTTTGGAATTTTTTCACTATTTTACCACATTAACTAGTTGTACAAGTCATAAGAATGTATTCAACAGGTTTTAGAAAAGTCCAAGGAGTTATTTAACATGTTTTGGATTGTCCAATGACTTATTTGTTCCAAAAAATTGTCCAATGAGTTATTTAACATGTTTTAAATTGTCCAATAACTTATTTGTTCCAAAAAATTGTCCAATGAGTTATTTAACATGTTTTAAATTGTCGAAAGAGTTATTTAACATATTTTGGAATGTTCAATGGCTTATTTGTTCCAAAAAATTGTCCAAGGAGTTATTTAACATGTTTTGGAATGTCCAAGAACTTATTTGTTCCAAAAAATTGTCCAATGACTTAATCATTCAAAACACTAAAGTCCATTGGGTTTTTTTAGACTTTTCCTAATTCAAAAAAATCTAATTAATTTAATATATTTATACGTCAAGTAATTTTTTTTGAACAAATATAATATATTCTTTAAAAGATAATATTTTTTTGGGTAAAAAAGGAATAATTCTTATTTCATTTAAAAAAACATATTTTTAAAAAAATACTAGCGAAATAAGTTGTCTTCTACTAGTTTTTTTAATATTGGTATATTAATGAATAATTTAGAATTTTTTTAATTCATTTAATATATTTATTAAATAACATCTAAATATTAAAATTAAAAGTACATTGTTTAATAAGAACTAATAGATGTTATAATAAAATAATTTTAAAAGTATAATGTTGTAATAAGAAAGTCACATCACTATAGTACATGTGACAACCTATGTGGACAATGAGGTGGCATGAAAACCAGATATAATGGGTCAATTTAAATCAAAAGGTTACCCAATGTTATAATGGGTAAATTTTTCAAAGTACAATGTTCTAATAAAAAATAGTTTGAAAGTACATTATTGTAATAAGAAAAACTGGAAGTACAATGCTATAGGGAAAAAACACGTACAAAGCTAGTGAGGTTTCAGTTAAAGCATACGCTTCTTATTCAATTATTAAATTAATTAAAAAATCTATTAAAATAAATTTTAATTTATTTATTAAAAGGGTACTCGCGCAATGCAGCGAGATACATCTTGATTTTAATATTTCATTTTATTATTTATCTCAGTCGATGTTATAATATGGT
>NW_020201098.1:80032-84865 GCF_001531365.2 Cynara cardunculus var. scolymus | reverse complement strand
CCTCTGGTTCTATTGGCAACCAGAGCCTCTGGTTCCCACCTTTACTTGCTATTTTTTATTTTCTTTACAACCAGAACCTCTGGTTCTAAAGACCAGAGCTTCTGGCTTAAGATTCTATGAAATCAAGTCAATCATTTCCCTTCCAACTCCGTTTTCATATCAATTCTTTGTCAACCAGAGCCCCTCTGGTTCTATTGGAAACTAGAGACCCTCTGGTTCAAAGCAAAGACTTAGTAATTTTAAACCAAATCCTTTCTTTATACCAACCGTCCGGACAATACATGTCCGATTTATAACTAATTCGGACAACACGTGTCCGATTTAAAATCTAATCCAGATAAACATGTTTGTAGAATAATTCAGTTTTCATATCAAAATAAATACTTTTTCAAATATAATAAACCACTAACCTTATGAATTTAGAATGTGCAATCAACTTTAACCCCAAGCTTGTATGTAAATCAGATAGACTTTGTTAGGACTGAAAATCAGTATTAAATTGTATTCTTCTTGAAAGATAAAATTGCCTATAATTGTAAAAGTCATTGTGTTTGACTTTTCTTAGATAGGTTTGACTTTGACTATGTTTAGAAGTTTGACCCTATAAATAGGGTGATGTCTTTGCAAATGAGGAGAGAGCTTATTGTAATATTTCATAATACATATAGAGAGTTTGACCAGAGCAATTGAATGTTGACTTTCTCTCTCAAATATCATCTTGTGTTCTTGAATGTAAAATCTCAGATCTGCCATGTTTGTGAAGCTTTCATGAAGATTGATCATTAAAGGTGACCTATCAATTGGTATCAGAGCAGAGTGTGCAAGAAATCAAGAGAAGAAATCAGTGTTTTTTTGAAGATTTTTTGAAGATTTTTTTCTGGAATTTATGTGTTCTTAATTTTTTTTATCAAGTTCTTCATTTTTCTTTGATTTTGATCCAATTTTTTTTAAAAATTTTATGCTTTGGTGTTAATTTTAGGATCAAAGTGTGTGTTATCTCTTCGTGAATCTTTGTTATACACAAAGATTTGCGTTTTAATCTTTGTTTTTCGTGTTTTTGGTGAATTTTTGTGTTTTTTTTTTAATTTTTCGTGTTCTTAAATTTTTTTTTATTCCTGTGTTTTTGATCCATTTTTTTGTTAAATTTTTTTTGTTTTTGTGTTTTTGATAGTTTTGTATCTGATTTTGATTTTTGGGTTGTATAAATTTGTGTTAAATCGCTCAGCCCATTCAATTTTAGCCCATCTGGATTTAAATCGTTCAAAGCCCAATTAGATTTAAAGAGTCTGTTTCATTGCTTATTCTCATCTTCGTCCACCTATCATTGCTCATCAAAGAACAGTCTAAACCATCATCCGGATTCTTAATCGCTTGTCAAGGTCGCTCAACCGATTGAGCGTAAATCTCTCATTTCAAGATTTTCACAGGAAAAGACTGCTGTAAGGTGGTGGTAAAAGCAAACGAGGGTGAAGAGCATACAGAGTGGAAAGCAGAGGTATATTGACAGCATTTATTAAGGAAAAAGAGTCATGGGATATGAACATCCAGGAGAAAATTGAGGCAGCTGGTAAAAGAAGGAAGAAGGGAATGTGTTTTTGACTTGCTGTTGTGTTATATGCATCAATCAAGCAGGAAGAATGATGCAGCTTTTGGCCTCATAGCTTTGAATACATTTTGACGGTTCATTTTGTTGCGAGTTCATAAAGGGAGGGTTGATTGGATTATCAAGGTCTATCTACATCAAGTGGACTTTTGGATAGAAGTTGCTATTCGAGAGCAGATAGAACAATTTAATTTTTTTAAAAGTTTCACATTTGTATAGTGAAAAGTTGCTACGGTTGTTGGCTATTTTATTTGGGCTAGAATCAGAATTTGGTCTTGGACAATTGTTTTGGACTTGGTCAATTATTTCTTGGGCTTATTTTTGTTGTGTTTGGTATTTGAGTTTTAAATTTTTGTTTAGATTGTAATTTTTGGATCATTTCGTTTATCTGTTTTGGTTTTTGATTTCACTGTTTGAGAATCCTTAAACTGTTTTCTGTCGAGTAAACTGTTTTCTGTCGAGTAAACTGTTTTTTATCAGTTTTAACTGTTTTTAACAGTTTTTTAACTGTTTTCAACAGTTTGTGACTGTTTTTACTGATTTTTGACAGTTTTTCGTTAATTATCTAATTTCTCATCAGTTTTAGTGTGTTTTTGTTTTTTCTTTTTGAGCTTAATTGTTCCTGATTTCTTTTACTGATTTCACTGCATAGATTCTATAACTGATCAATTTTTTTTAATGGCAGATATTCTAAAGGAGATGAGAGCTCGGATTGTTGAGCTGGAAAAGAGCATTGGGAACTATAAAGAGAAATACATAAACATGTACACTAAGAATTATGCTAATGAGGAATATATTAAAGATTTAAAACGGGAGCATAAAGAAATATTAGAAAGAGTTGAGAATGATTCCAAGTATCAGATTAATAAACTTGAAAAATCCTTGGATGATGTAAGAATAGAATGTGAAAAAGAGTTAAAAACATGGAGTAAGTATAATAAAGATTTGTTCAATAAACTCCAAAAAGTTCAAAATGAACTAAATGCTGAGAGGAACTCTTTTGGGAGGAAAAATACAGAGATTGAGGACTTTACTGAGAAAATTCATAAACATGAGAATGATTTGATTGAGTTAAGGAAATTATTGGAAATAGAAAAGGAAAAGGTTTTAAATGCTGAAAGGAAAGATATGGAGAAAGAAAAGAAGAAGATTATTGAGATTGAGAAAAGATTTTGTACTGAACGTGAATCTTATGAAAATAAGATTAATTCTCTTGAGCTGAATGCTAAATTTCTTCTAAATCAAATTTCAGATTTTGAACAACTTATCATCTTGGAACGATCCAATTTGATAAAGAGTATGAAGAAGAATGTCAAAGAAAGAATTTGGAATAGTCGGACAACATTGTTCATAAAAAGAAAGAATTAGATGAGGAGAAGAGAGTGTTTGTTCTTGAAAAGAAAAACACTGTCAAGAAAAATGCTGCAATTGCCAAAGAGCTTACAGAGAAAAAGAAATGGCTTGACATTGCTTCAGAAAATGAGAAGGGAAGTTCAGATGAAGAGAGAAAGAAATTTGAGAAAGAACRGAGATTTTTTGAAAAGTCAAAGAAGGAATTAGAAAGTAAGTTTTTGGATACTGCAAAGAAATTGTTTGATCTAAAGACAGACCATGAAACTAAATTGAACATGAGAACTGAACTGAAAAAAGAAATATGATATAGTTACTGCTAAAAGAGACCAGCTTATACAAAAAGTCAAAGACTTTTCGTGTGCTAAAAGTCCAACTGGTTCTCAATCACAGGGTAAAACTAACTTTTATGATTGTTCCAAATCGAACAGTTATTCAAGTAGTCCTAAATCTACTATTTCTAAGAACTATTCTCCTTCTAATCAGTATTATCAAGGGTATGTCATTGGATCACCCAATTATTCTTCAAAGGTTAAAAGCATTTGCGTCAATAAGTCTGAATCTATTTTATCTCAGAACTATGTTGTTACCAGCAATTTTCCTTGATTTGTGAGATCCACTTCTGATTTGATTCATCTTAGCAAGAGAAAAATCATGTGCTCCACATGTAAATCAACAGATTTTGTGAATAAGAAGATCTATAACAGATGGAGTACAAACAACAGATATCAGACTAATTCGAATGGTAAGAACAGGTATGATTATAATTACTGGTACGGTTCATATTTTATTCTTGATCATCCTGTTAATAGTGCTGAAAAGAAAATATCTTATAGAAATAAATGGTTTGGAAATTTCAACATACCCCAACCTGATACTAACAAAATAGGACCCAAGTTCGTTTGGGTACCAAAATCTACTTAATCTGGTTTTGCAGGTGTGTTAATTTTGTGCTGATCAGAATATCATTTCAATGATACACCAATGCAGGGGGAGTTGTAATTTATTCCAAACGAGGCTTCTGAACATTTCAGTTCAGGACCCGTGCTTTASYGAGTGTGGTTTCTAAACACTCAGTTTAGAACCCGTGCGTAAAATGTTTCAACTTTTTTTATTCTTTGAGCTTAACTGATTCATTACTTAAATCTGTTTTCTAGGGGGAGTCTCTAGAAATTTTCAATAAATGTTTTTGGAAAATGATTTTTTTTGGTAACGGGTATATTTTTCTAAACAGGTATTTCCTGAGATTTTACTTGCGTAATTTCTCATCGTACATAACTCCAATACCTGTTTCAGCTATTCTTCAAATTGTTATTATCACGTCTCTTATACGAAAATCATTTTCGGTGATAATATGCTCGTTTGTATTCAACTTCGTTTTTTGATATTTTTTTACATTGATACATATACATTCGATAATTTTTTGAATATCAAAATATGTAAACTTGTTCTTACAGATCTTCATTCATTTCTCTCATATATATCGAATAATCGGATCGTTGTCGCATCATTCTTTTGTTAATTGTGCTTAAAGCCAAATTTCTTGATCAATTTTTATCTGATCATTGTGCTTTAAAGAAATAATATTTTGATCAACCATTGTGATCAATTGAGCATACTATTTTAGGAGGGACTGAGTGCTTATCAGAAACACCTCTATGGAATGTCAAAACTAACAGACCTACCCAATAGGACAACCATATCTGAGTGAGCTTTATATACAAAAGGGTTTGTATGCTGAGACTAAAATGAATATGAGAGGGGTAGCTGTGGTCAGCTAAAAGAATTGATGAGAATTGTGTCAAGATTAAAAGAATATAATAATCCTGTTCCAAACTTATATAATCCGGGCATACCACACAATCTATTAGTTCTCAATT
>NW_020201098.1:68744-79963 GCF_001531365.2 Cynara cardunculus var. scolymus | reverse complement strand
TGATAAATTTGTGTAGTCCACACGATTTATCTTTTTGAGCCTAAACAGAAGCATTAGTTGCTTTATTTTTCTACACTACACAGATTTAGCATTTTATATGTTAATTTGCCAAAACATTCATAGATATGTTTTTCTTAAACATATGTTTTTTTCTTAAGCTATCGATGATTGAATGGAAGACCTGGTGAGATGATCATCAAAAAGTCTCATATATACAGTACATTCGTTGTACTAAGTATATCTGTTATACTCATAGGCCAATCTTTTCATTCGTTGAATTTGGATGTTACCTTCCTATTCCCTTAATCTGAAAAGATTAAATAAGTGGATTTGCAAAGATCTACTTACAATTTCATGAATTGACGGTTTATGCGGAGGATTTCATTCATCTTATGTATGATGGAGTGATTCTCATTTCATCATAAGGGGGAGTATGTAATAATGAATGAAATATTCATTTCTGAACATTTTAAAGGGAAATTGATGTGGGGAGTAACTTCGAAATTGGCAAAAGACTTAAAAGAAGTGCGACTGGAGATGACTAGAGATGATTCCAAAAGATTATTCCGATGCTACAACGACTGAGAGTTTTTGAATGAGAAGATCACTGTTTCAAAAGTTTACCAAAGTGAAAGTTTGTGATTTATTATCTGAAGATTCTTTGAAGATCACATCTTGTACATTGTTTCTGATGATTACTGTTCTACATTGTCAAAAGAGAAGATCATCGCAATTCTACATTCGAGGGGGAGAATGCTAGAACATCTTTCTCAACAGTTGATTGTTATCATCGCGATTCTACATTCGAGGGAGAGAATGCTAGAAGATCTTTCTCAACAGTTGATTGTTTTAAGATTTCAAGTTGAAGAATTCTTTTGAAGATGACATAATGTGCTTAAAGCTTCAAAGTTCAAATAGGACTCAAAGCGCATAATTTCTTTCAAGTCTGAATACAAAGGGGGGGAATGTTAGCACTGAAAATCAGTATTAAATTGTATTCGTCTTGAAAGATAAAATTGTCTATAATTGTAAGAGTCATTGTGTTTGACTTTTCTTAGATAGGTTTGACTTTGACTATGTTTAGAAGTTTGACCCTATAAATAGGGTGATGTCTTTGTAAATGAGGAGAGAGCTTATTGTAATATTTCATAATATGTATAGAGAGTTTGACCAGAGCAATTGAATGTTGACTTTCTCTCTCAAATATCATCTTGTGTTCTTGAATGTAAAATCTCAGATCTACCATGTTTGTGAAGCTTTCATGAAGATTGATTATCAAAGGTGACCTATCAGACTTCTTCTCAATTTACTCTCAAATTCAAAATGGCAAGAAGACTTGTAGGAAGGCCTCACCTCTTTTTATATACCTTCTAAAAAAAAGTATGGCGGCTAAACACCCGCATGCACACCTATGCATGAATACATCCCATGCATAACCATCTTCATGCACATAACATACTTCATTCATATCACATATTTTAGTCATGCATATTCACATATTAACACATTATGCATACATTTCGTATGCATAAAATACACATTCCCACATGATCAATTATAACAATGTATCATGCTTTCAGGTAATCATATGACAAATAATCACGTATTAATTTGCTCGGGTGATAACCAAGACCTGGTTATCACATCAAAGCTGAAGTTAAAGAGGTCAAAGAACAGGTCGTGCGCATTAACGCTGAGGCCATCTCTGCTTTAACCAGCAAGGCCGATGAAGCGAATGCCCAGCTTGCCAAGCATGGTAAGCTAATGCAGAAGATACCAGAGCCCCACCAACGTCCAGTACTAGCACCTACACAGTCATTCACAGTGATGGATCACCTCCAGCTAGATCAGACTCTTGAATCCAGTCTTCTTCAAGCCAGAGCGCTGACAAAGCTTGAAGAGATGGTGGAAATCTTGACAATAAATCTTGACAACTTCTTTGAGTATCATGCTGATGACAAAGAGGGGGAGACAGAGTTAAATATTGCTGCTGCTATTCCAACGACTCAAACTGAAGCTAAAAGGTCCTTGAGCCACATCTAATGAAGTTGAGGTCGTTGATGAAAACCCAACTTCTCATGAAGCTCTTGCAGCTGAGGTTGTTAATGAAACCATCAGAGCTGATGCTGAAGCTCATGACAAAGACCTTCCTATCACCTCTACAGTTGATGCTGGTGATAAGGAAGATGATGATAAAGACGATGACAATGAAGACAATGATTCTCCCACCCTTCCTGATGTTGGAAATGATCTTGGTGATGATGATGATGATGATGATGATGACGACGACTTCACCATTCAGTACTAGAAACCTGCCAGTGCCATGAAAGGAGTCTCTCTCAGGGATTATGCATCCTAAGGGGATAAAGAGAAAGAGAAGGAGACCTCGGAGAAGAACCAGAACACCAAATTGAAAGACAAAGGTGTTGTTGAAGAAGGAAACCTCAAGGTTCTTTCAAACCTGTTGAGCCTTTAAGTACAGAATCCTCCAGGTTTGCCATTGTTACTTCTTTTTGTCAACTTTCTTCCATCCCTTCTACTACTTGCGGTCGGCTAGAGGAATCGGTATCTGAAAACCCAAACTCCAGCGTTCCCACTGACCAGCAGATGTCTCAGCTGAAGGAGTCACTAGACCAAACTAGAGTAAAAATCCATCTTCGTACCTCTAGTTGTGGTGGGTTTGACATCCTGTTTGAAGTTGAAAGACTCGAGGCACTCAAGGCTGAGGAAGAACTCAAACTTCAATGACAATAAACTTAGGACAGCATAAAGCTGGCCAAGTCTCTTGCTGCTCAAGTTCTTCTGAAGAAAAAGTCTAAAAATATGGTGAATTTTGTCAAGGCCCAGGCTAAGTTGCTTTCCATTGCAGAAGCTGAGCATGAAAATTCGATGAAGTTGGTCGACCGAGATAGAAAATGGATCAAAGATCGTCTGAACAAGAGAATCAGTCATCATCCCATTTCAAACATCACAATCAGTGGACGGATGAAAGACAGTGGAGTTCTAGTCTCAATACTCATCACTAGAGACAACCTTGATGCTGTCATGGAGTATCCTTCATACCTAGGTTAGTATGGCTACAGTGAATGGTTGGAGATCTGCCAAACTATTCAGTGCTCAAAGTCAAGGCACAAGCCGATTATTGAAGACATCATCAGTGAGCTGATCAAGAAGATGTCCAAATTTGTTGTTGTACCTACAAAGCCGACATTGACAAAAGGTGGAAGAAGAAAACCTTCAGATGCTAATGATGGACCAACTCTAAGGAATGAACATGAATCATAGTTCTCCCTGGAGGAAGTCCTGAAGGATTCGAATAAGCCAGACATCTCTATGTTGAACCTCTCTTTGCCATCGAAGGATCCTTATATACCCAACACTATGCTTATAAAGCCTATGTTTGGATTTATATTTCTTGACTATGAAGGTGGAAACAGCTTTCAGAAAGTGTCTGAGTTTGGTCTTTGTTCTATAGAACATCTTGATTATCTAAGGTATTGGTTGGACAATGATCTTTATGGTGAAATGACGGACCAACCTGAGCAATGAACATGAAACAAAGTTCTCCTTAGACGAATTTCTGAAGGATTCAAAGAAGCCAGACATCTCAATGTTGAACATCTCCTTGCCAACAAAGGGTCCTTACATACCCAACACTGTGCACCTCAAGCCTGAGTTAGGATTTATTTTCCTTGACTATGAAGGCGAACACAGCTTCCAGAGAGTGTCTGAGCTAAATATTTGTCCAATGGAACATCTTGCTTGTATTAGCTATTGGTTGGACGATGATATATATGGTGAAGTGATAGACCGCAAGATCAAAAGAGAATTTCTACGTCGAAAGGAGCTTGGAGAAGAAGTATCTAGCTACATCAACTTCAACAACCTAGATTAGTTATGAAATTATGTCATGTACCTTTGTCTTTCATTGTATGCCTTTTGTATCTATGTCTTTACTTTAAGTGTACAACTTATATTTTGTAAATCTAGAAATGTACTAACTGAAACGCTTGTAATTGTTCCTTTGAATGAATATGAGTATTTCATCAGCATCACTGAAAAAAAATCCCTAAAAAGAGTAATAGGGACACATGTCTATGAGTTCTAGTATTCTCTTACAGTCACTAACAATCTATAGTCAGTAAACTTGCTTTTTAGTTTCAGTTTCCCTTCTTGTATTTTTTCTTAAACTTGTAACTTAAGAAAAGTTATTAAGTAAAAATTGATTCACTGAAACAGATCCCAAAATAGTTAAAAAAAACATGTACTTTATAGATAAATTTTCCTTACTATTATTTATTAAGGCAAATTTTTTAATGTTGCTTTGTTATCATCAAATAAGGGGATATTGTTGATCCTCTCTCTCATTGATTTGATGATAATTCCATTTACTTTTTGAAGTATTATGTTCCTATTCTTTCAGTTCCGGCGATCATCACTGAGTCTGTTCAGTGATCGCTGAAACATGTATTGTAAATCCTACAGCAACAGCGATACTTTTCAAGAAGACAAAAATCACACCAAAGAACTTTCAGTGAAAGTCGAAGACTGAAACTGAAGATTAGTGACTGGCGCATTCGTGATCTGAAGCGGTATTCAGTGATTACAACCTGGTCAACATATGTGTGAAGACTGCCCAAGCCTTAGCAAACGTTGAAGAGACCTTCAGTGTTATTCCAGCATTCAGCGATCAAATGAAGCTTGTTGGGCAAGATTTTTTTGTCTTGTCCTTCCATACACAAAGGACAAACTCATACCCTTTCTAGAGTATAGTAAAGCACGAAGCTGACTAGTCGACTCTAGTGTCCACCAACTCCATGAAAGGATGTATGTTCATGAGTAGACAATTGTACTATTCATTGTAGCAAAGGACAAGCTTTCCTCCTAAAGCTTGACGTGTGTTCAAACCCTTCTGATTTTCATTTAATTCAATAGGTATAAATATATGAGTGCTCTTTCCATGCAAAGAACACATTCATATACACACATATCTATAAAGAACACTTACGCTTATGTTAAAGCAAGTTAGAATCCCTCTCAAGAATTCTAAAGTTCTTACCCAAGAAAAACATCTTTCTTTCTTTATCTTTTCAGCAAATCTTTTCTGTTTTTGCTAAGTATATTTGTGTGTAAACTTAGATTGTTTTGGATAGGTTATCTTTACCTTATCTATTTTCGCAAACAATCTCCAAAAATTTGTACTGATCTTTCTCTATCAATATATATTTTTAAATACAAATGTTTTCTATGTTTTACTCATCCCCCCCTCTACAAACTATTCATCTAAAACTCTTATAGACCCGGTTGGAACCAACAGATGTTGCCTCTAACTCCGTTGGACCAATTGATAAATGGGTACCAAAGCAATCTTAATATGTTTTCTTGAGCAGGAAGTCAAAGGTATTTGGTATCTTGAAACCGTGGATGTTCAAGGCACATGACTGGAGACAAATCCCTACTCACTGAATATCTAGATGAAAGAGGTCCTTCTGTAACCTTTAGAGGAAACAAAAAAGGATATATCAAAGGTTTTGGTATATTAACCAGTGTGTAACTACATTCAAACGTGTTGCATGTGTTCAAGGACTAAAGAACAATCTCTTTAGCATCAGTCAATTGTGTGATAAAGATTTCACAGTGAAATTTTCTAAGAACTCATGTTATGTCCTTGACAAAGATGAGAAGGTTGCTTTTATAGGCTCTTGTCTAGAGACCGTGTACGTCATCGACATGGATTCCCTTGTAAGTAAGAATAGTTGTTTTCTCTTTAAAGCCTCTTCAGACATCAACTAGCTATGGCACAAACGACTTTCTCATCTCAACTTCAAGACGCTGAATGAGTTGTCTCGAAAAGATCTTGTCACTAACCTTCCTCAACACTCCTTTGCAAAGGAATCTCTTTGTTCAGCATGGGAAAAAGGAAAACACACAAAGGCTTGCTTCAAATCTAAGAAAGTCTCTTTACTGACCTCTCCACTTCAGCTAATGCATATGGATCTTATTGGTCCAGTCAACGTGCAATCTATAGCTGGAAAGAAATATACCATTGTCATTGTTGATGAGTATTCCAGATACACTTAGGTCTTATTCTCAGATCTAAGAGTGATGCATTTGAAGAAATCATCTAGTTCATCAAACGCATAGAAGTACTGAACAACATCAAACAATGGTCTATAAGAAGTGATCATGGTACTGAGTTTAAAAACAGTACTATTGATCACTTATTTTAGAACAAGGGAATCTCACACAACTTTTTATCTGTGAGAACTCCACAACAAAATGGAGTCTCTGAAAAGAAATCAAATAATCAATGAGGCTGCTCGATCCATGCTCAACGAATCTCGTTTCCCTACTCAATTATGGGTAGAAGCTGTCAAAACTGCTTGTTTTACTCAAAATCGGTGCTGATCGTCAAGAGATTCAAGAAGACAGCTTATGAACTCTTCTGTAGCAGATTGTCCTCTCTCATCTTTCTTGACATATTTGGTTGCACTTGTTACATAACTGGGAAAGTTATAATCCTAAAGTTGATGAAGGAATGATGAACCTGAATCAGCTAACTCTAAACCCATCTCTAATAATGATGAAGAGTTAGAAAATTGGATGATTTCTCATTATGGACAACCTAAAGCTTCTTTCAACAATAAACCCAGTGACCACAGGGCCTTTGGCCTAGCGGTATCGTAGCCCTTGGTCTTCTAGGATGTCTAGGGTTCAAACCTCACCATAGGTGAGGAGGGTGTGTGAGTTTATTTGTTGCATTTTCCATATATAAATATTATATACTTCAAAAAAAACAATAAACCCAGTGCTGACCCTCCAAAAGTTGATGAAGATCCATTTATCATTCCATGTGGGACTAATAACCAAGGCAAATCCTCTTCAGGGATAGATATCGTGCCTATTAGTCACTTACCCCCTTCTACTTCAAACACTGATCCTTTAGTCGCAGAAAATCCTTCAGTTTTTGAACCTCTATCAGTTGTTGAACCGTTCTTCGAGGCTCCTTTAGCAATCCAACCTATTGTTGAAGAATTTATTCATGAAGCCTCATTTTTTATGCTTGAGTTTCCAATCTCATATGATAATCCTCTACCAGTCCAGCGATGGACTAAAAACCATCCAATACATCAAATTCTTGGTGATCCAAGTGCAGGTATTCATACACGTTGTGGTCTAGGTAATATATGTCTTTTTGTCAACTTTCCCTCTTTAGTTGAGCCCAAGAATATCAATGAGGCTATCTCATACCTTAGTTGGGTCATTTTTATGCAAGAGGAACTCATTGAATTTGATAGGAACCATGTCTAGTGCCTTGTTCCACATCCATCTGACAAAACTGTGATAGGCACTAAGTGGGTTTATCGTAATGAGTTAGATGAACAACGAGTTATGACCCGTAACAATGCTCATGTTGTTGCTCAGGATTACAGACAAGAAGAATAGATCAACTATGACAAAACCTTCGCTTAGTGGCTAGACTCGAAGTTATTCGACTCTTTCTAGCATTGGTTGTCCATAGAGACTTTAAAGTGTTTCAAATGAACGTAAAGAATGTTTTTCTTAACGAAAAACTTCACAGAGGAAGTTTATGTTGAACAACCTTCAAGGTTTATTGACCCTAAGTATCCAAATAATGTCTATAGATTGGATAAAGCTTGTTATGGGTTAAAACAGGCCCCTCAAGCCCAGTATGATACCCTCTCCTCATTTCTCCTTTCGAAGAAATTTGTCCGTAGAAATATTGACTATACCCTATTTCTTAGGAAAGTCAAGGGTCATATCATTCTAGTCCAAATATAGGTTGATGATATAATATTTGGTTCCACTAATCCCTCTTTGTGTTTTCGGTTCACTGAACGCATGAAGAAAGAATATTAGATGAGCATGATGGGAGAACTGGCTTACTTTCTAGGTCTTCAGATCAAGCAATCAGATAAAGGTATCTTTATCAGTCAAAGTAAGTATGTCAGAGATATGCTGAAGAAGTTTGATTTATCCAATAGCTCATCTATGAAGACTCCAATAGCTCCTCCTCTCTCACTGAATAAGGATCCAAATGGAAATCCTGTAAACGTTACTGTTTATAGAGGAATGATTGCCTCCCTATTTTATCTCACAGCATGTCGTCCAGATATTTATGTACTCTACTTATTTGTGTGCACGATATTAATCTAAACCTATGGAATCCCATCTGATTGCTATAAATTGCATCTTTAGATATTTGAAGTGAACTCCTAACTTGGGTCTTTGGTATCCTAAAGGTTCAAGTTTTTATCTTATTCGTTATTCGGATAGTGATTTTGCAGGTTGCAAAATTGATAGGAAAAGAACCACCAGAGGTTGTTTGCTTCTAGGTGGAAATTTGGTGAATTGGACGAGCAAGAAGCAAAACTCAGTGTCCACATCAACTATTGAGGTTGAATATGTTGTTGTTGGAAGCTGTTGTGCGCAAATCTTTTGGATGAAAAACCAACTCAATGACTATGATCTACAACTCCGAAAGATCCCTATCTATTGTGATAGCACTATGTTATTTCTATTGCAAATAACCCTATTCTTCACTCCAACACCAAACATATTGAGATCATATATCATTTTATCAATGATCATGTTATGAATGCTAATATTAAACTTCACTTCATACCAACTGAGCATGTGATGACCTGAATTTTCAGACAACATCGGTTGAGGTAACTTTATGTGATTATATGTGAAATACATGATGATATGCATGATTAAATTGAAAGTAAGTACATAAAATCATGTATATATGTAGAAATGATAACTGTGCATACATGTGGAAATATGAATATATGTGTGGGCACATATGTGATAATATGTTTAGGTGAAACTATTATTAAAATATGTGATACGCAACCTTCATAGTTAAGGAAGGTTAACTTTTAAAATAATAAACCCACTGCCCAAAAGAAGTTTTATATTAATATTACTATGCACCACCTTGATTAAAAATATATATAGAAGAGATAAGATTAATTCTTGTCTCACTTTTTGGAGAAACCTTTTGGAAAGGAAAAAGAGTGTGTGTAAAGGCGGTGAGAGTATTCTTGAAGAAGAACTATTACATAAAAGTGATTTGAGGAATCTGTGTTTATTGGAAGAAATTGTTGTTTGATTAGATCTTCATATATGTGCTTGATGAGGTGAGTTTTTGCCATTAAAACCTTTGAAATATGTTATTTGAAATATATGTGGTTTTAATGATTTGATTTTGGAGGAAGAATGGTAAAACTGTTTTCTAACAGTCTAAGATGAGTTTTTATGATTCTGGTTTTGGAAACCATTTTGGAAAATAAAGTAGATTTTGCTTCTTTAGAAATAGTTGTGGATGATATCTTATTTTAAGGATTTAAAGAAGATTTTGAGTTTGGAAATGATATTGGAAGAACTGGTAGTTCTTCAGTTTCAAAGTTTTGAAGATAAAACTATTTTGAAACCATTTTTAGTAAAAAAAAAACTATAGAGGATATTCCTTCAAGACGGTTGTGACTTCGGTTTGTCTTCGTTTGGAATTAATATATAGATTTTGGTAGATAAAACTATGGAGGTTGTTTCATCAACACGGTTGTGACTTTGGTATGTCTTTGTTTGGAACTAATCCATAGATTTTGATGAAGAAATAAAGGTGGCATATCAAGAAGAGGTGTACCATGGGATAAGGGTGGCATATCAAGGAGAGGTGTACCTTCGGTTTAAGGGTGGCATATCAAGGAGAGGTATACCTTTGGATATAAGGGTGGCATTTGTGTGTGTGAATATTATAGCTCTTGCTATTATGTCTCTTAAGATTGCAATAGATTTGAGTTCTTACTTCTTTGTGATTTGAGGACTCAGAGATGTTGCTCTTATTAGAAATGATAGTATTAATGATATTATGAAGGGGAAAACTTGGCTTATGGCCAATGGTTTTGAATAAATTATGCTTTTGGAACAAAGTGCTTGATTTATGAGGAACGAGAGAGGCTCTGGTTGTTCCTTGAAAGGAACCAGAGGGTTCTGGATGATGATTTGGTATTGATACAAGTCTTTTTACTATGCTTTTATTTAAACTAGAAGCTCTGTATCTATTAGCTAGGAGCTCTGTGTCAAAGTTATGTTTGAAAAGATATTTGAAAGATGGTATACTCATTTTAACTTAGAAACTTTTTACATAAAGAAAGACAAACCAGAGGGGCTTTGGTTGGCCTCCATATTGGACCAGAAGGCCTCTGGTTGGTCTTAAGTTTTGGGCCATAAGCTTTGGTTAGTAGAACCAGAAGCTCTGGTTGAACTTAAACCTTTTATTGTATACTTTTTAAACTATTCAAACCACCTTTAGTGTTGAACTACGTACATTTATGAGGATTTACTTGAGTAAGAGCTTTGGGTGGTATAATCAGAAGCTCTGGTAGAGGAACCAAAGGAGTTCTGGTCCTGCTGCCTTATGAAAATATTTTCTAAGTTTGGTTATTGGAACCAGAGGACAAATGAACTAAACAGATTATGGATTTTGTTCCATTATATGAAATGATTGATTTAAATTAACGTTTTGGTGATTTTCACCCTGCAATTACATGGAAAAGGGATCTCACTAGACCTTTAAATCTAACTCTCATTTTATGTTCCAAATATGTATTGCAAGAACAGCAGATTATAATGATGGTAAAGGAAAAGGGAAAATATGATTTGTTTCCTTATATGCATAACTATGTGAAGATCACTTTGTGGATGTGTGTGATAACCAGATCCTGGTTATTACCCAAGGTATTTAATACGTGATTATTTTATTCATTGATTGTATGATAGCATGATAAACTGATATGTTTGATACATGCTGGTATGCGAATTTGTGCATTTATTTGGTTAAAGGTATATATATATTTTATATGTATGTATATTTATGTATGCATAAATATAGAAGTATATATATATATATATATATATATATATATATTTATGCATGCAAAATTATGCATGGAGTATGTATGCATATGTGTATGCATGAATGCATATGGGTAGCATAGGGGGTATGGAAGGCGGTTATTTATACCTTCCATATTTGGAAGGTATAAAACGGGGGGCTTCACCTCCACAGTGGAGTGCTCTAAAGTTAGTGTTGTCCGGTTTGCTAAAAGGGAGGTGATTTCAAGTTGATTTCAAGTGTCAAGTTTCAAAAGGGTTGGTTTCTAACGTTTTGGATTCAAAAGCTTTATAAG
>NW_020201098.1:64442-65884 GCF_001531365.2 Cynara cardunculus var. scolymus | reverse complement strand
AACAAAAGGTGTTTTAACTGTAACTCTCCGGATCATATTCGACCAAATTGACCCTTGTTAAGAAATCCGCAGTTAACAATGGGGAGTAATGAATCGGGTAATCGAGGAAGAACTACTGGGAATCAAGGAGGACAAGAAGGGGCACGGGGACAATCCTTCCAAATGACCAAGAATGAGGTAGAAGCATCGCCAGATGTAGTAACAGGTACTTTTCTTCTGAATTCAATACGTGCTAAAGTGTTATTTGACTCTGGTGCAAACTTTTCGTTTGTATCACCATTGTTTGCTAAAACTGCATGTCTAAATTCTGTGCTGCTTGAAGATAAATTAGTAGTTGATACTGCTAATAATCAGGAAACTGTTACTAGTGTGTTCAATGACTGTTTAATTGTTGTTGAAAACATTGAACTCCCGATCCGGTTATTTCCTATGCCAATGAAAGAATTTGACATAGTATTGGGTATGGACTGGTTGGCAAAGTATCATGCTAGCATTGATTGTAATCAGAAGATGATCAGAATTATTTTGCCAGACCAGAGAACAGTTATTATTTATGGTGACCGTCAGGATAATCGCATTAGTATTCCGTCAGTAATGAAAGCTCGAAAGAGTATTCGAAAGAAGTGCCAAGGATGCTTGGTATATGTCACTGATTTAAAGAAAGAGAAAAGAAAGGAAGAATTGATTCCGATAGTTTGTGAATATCCAGAAGTTTTTCCGGAAGACTTATCTGGATTACCACCAGATAAAGTTATTGAATTCCGAATCGATCTTATACCAGGAGTTGCACCCATAGCAAAAGCGCCATATCGTTTAGCTCCATCCGAACTAAAAGAATTAGCAACACAGTTGAAAGATTTAACTGATAAAGGATTTATAAGGCCTAGCACTTCACCTTGGGGTGCTCCGGTCTTGTTTTTCAAAAATAAGGATGGATCTATGCGAATGTGCATAGATTACCGTGAATTGAATAAGTTGACAATCAAAAACAAATATCCTTTACCGAGGATTGATGACTTATTTGATCAACTGGTGGGGGCAAGTTATTTTTCTAAAATCGATTTGAGGTCAGGATGTCATCAGCTTAAAGTCAGAAAAGAAGATGTTGCGATAACAGCATTTAGAACAAGATACGGGCATCATGAATTCCTAGTTATGCCTTTCGGCTTAACTAATGCGCCCGCAAATTTTATGCACTTGATGAATAGGGTATGTAAGGAATACCTTGATAAATTCGTTATTGTATTTATCGATGATATTCTTATATACTCTAAGACTGAAGAAGAGCATGCAAGACACCTTCGTCTGATACTGGAATTGTTGAAAAAAGAAAAATTGTATGCAAAATTGTCCAAATGTGAGTTCTGGCTAAGAGAAGTCCAATTTCTGGGTCACGTCATTTCAGAATCAGGAGTAAAAGTTGATCCCATGAAAATAGAAGC
>NW_020201098.1:62368-63693 GCF_001531365.2 Cynara cardunculus var. scolymus | reverse complement strand
TAGAACAGAATGATGAAGGACTGATGTGCTTTCAAGGACGAATTTGGGTGCCACATTTTGGAGATATCCGAAATAGGATATTGAACGAAAGTCATAAATCCCGATACTCTATCCATCCAGGTACCAATAAAAGGTATCAAGATTTAAAACCTTTTTATTGGTGGCCAGGATTGAAAAGAGATATAGAACGGTATGTSGAACAGTGTCTAACATGTTTACAGGTCAAGATTGAACACCAGAGACCTTATGGAAGCCTTCAATCTTTGGAAATACCTGTATGGAAATGGATCGCATTACCATGGATTTCGTTATGAAATTACAACGAACACCAAAAGAATATGACGCGATTTGGGTAATTGTGGATCGTTTATCTAAATCTGCACATTTTCTACCGATAAGAGAGAAATACTCTTTGGACAAGCTAGCGCAGATTTACATTAAAGAAATTGTTACCAGACACGGTGTTCTCTTGTCTATTATCTCTGATAGAGACAGTCGGTTTACTTCAAAGTTCTGGGAAGGATTACAGAAAGCTCTGGGGTCCGAAATTCGACTAAGTACAGCTTATCATCCACAGACTGATGGACAAAGTGAAAGGACTATTCAAACTCTTGAAGATATGTTGAGAAGTTGTATTATTGACTTTGGAGGATCATGGGAAGATCACTTACCATTAATAGAGTTTGCATATAACAACAGTTATCATTCCAGTATTCAAGCGGCACCATATGAAGTATTGTATGGACGTAAATTTCGAACGTCGTTGTGCTGGAATGAAGTGGGTGAAAAATAGCTAACGGGTCCTGAAATTGTTCAAGAAACTTCTGAAAAGATTGAACAGATCGCCAGAAAAGTTATGCAGACAATCATCAAAAATTCATCGAATTTGATGTAGGTAATTTTGTAATGTTAAAAGTTTCGCCATGGAAGGGTATGTTGGGCCGTTCAGAATTTGTAAGCAAATTGGGCCAGTAGCATATCAGTTAGAACTACCAGAAGAACTAAATCGGATTCATAACACTTTTTATGCATGGAGTATGTATGCATATGTGTATGCATGAATGCAAGTGGGTAGCATAAGGGGTATGGAAGGCGGTTAGCCGACCTTCCATATTTGGAAGGTATAAAAGGGGGGGCTTCACCTCCTCATTCATGGGCCTGCTATTTTCAGAAAGTGAAGTGCTCTAAAGTTAGTGTTGTCCGGTTTGCTAAAAGGGAGGTGATTTCAAGTTGATTTCAAGTGTCAAGTTTCAAAAGGGTTGGTTTCTAACGTTTTGGATTTAAAAGCTTTATAAGGTGAGTGGTTTCTAAATCTTTTGTATAAA
>NW_020201098.1:46991-62043 GCF_001531365.2 Cynara cardunculus var. scolymus | reverse complement strand
TTGTTAACCGGACTTGTTGACCGGATTTGTGATGATGTTTTGTGTTTTTAAAAGAATTTATTGTTTTATCATAAGAATGAAGTTTTGATATAAATGTTTTCAAACTGATAACAATTCCAATAACTGCGGTCTATTCGAAATTATTTTATAAATGTTTTGATGAAGTGATAAGGGTGGCATATCAAGGAGAGGTGTTCATTTGATATAAGGGTGGCATATCAAGGAGAGGTGTCCATTTGATATAAGGGTGGCATATTAAGGAGAGGTGTTCATTTGATATAAGGGTGGCATATCAAGGAGAGGTGTTCATTTGATATAAGGGTGGTATATCAAGGAGAGGTGTACATTTGATATAAGGGTGGCATTGTCTATGTGTGGTATTATATAACATTTTCTATTATATCCCTTAAGATTACCGTGGTCTGGAAATCTTTATTTCTTTGTGATTGAAAGATTTAGGACCAAGGTTCTTATTGGAAATCATAGTCTGAATGTTATTGAGAAGGAAACGTCAGGTTTGACTTGAATCTTGTTTAAACCTCGCTTGATAAAGAAAAGGTTTAAAATGATATTAAATGGAACCCGATTGGTTCAAAGGTATGGAATTTGTATAGCTGTGTGGTTAGCTTGAAAGTGGAAAATTATTTGATTTTACCTTTTTGCGTATTCATATATTTGTTATATATATGAATAGTTGTTTTGTAAAGATTTTGGTGATCCTTCACCCTGCACTTTACATGATTAGGGTAACTCACTAGACTCTTTAGTCTAACCCTCCTTTTGTGATTTTTAAAATATGTATTGCAGGAGGTGTAGAAGGTAAGGGAAAGGAAAAGATATAATGCTTATCTTATATGCATATTGGATGAAGAGTTGCTTTTGATGATTAGTTTTGTTGTTTAGTACAAGATTGTATTTTGAATTTTTKGACCTTGTATTTGGTCATGATAGATTCTTGTACTAAGGGACCCGAATGTTAAATGAATATGTATTTCTTTGATATGAAATATGTGATACATGCAATGTGTGGGTTGGGGCGTTACAATGTGTTTTGGAAGTTAAATGTTATGTAGTACAAGAACATGTATTTGGAATTTTTGGGTTGAGTATTTTGTAATGTACTTTTTTGTACTTTGGACCTTTGTGTAATTAAACTTGTATTTCTCTTAATGAACTATATGTTATATGCAATGTGAGTTTTGGGATATTATAGAGTACTAACTTGCTGACCTTTTTACAAAGCCTCTTGATGAGACAAGATTTAACATCTTGATCAGCGAACTTGGTATGCTGAACGTGGAGGATTAATTCCTTCAGCTATAAGCAATACTCAGTAAGTGAAATGATTCAGTGTTCTTACTATATCACTGAACTCTTGAGTAAATTTTTCTTCTCTCTCACTAAGGTATGGTTACTTATCTTTCTTTTCAAAAATTACAACTATCACTGAATCTTTCCATATTCAGTGATCAAACTATTCTAAGATAAATATTTATGTGTTCTTTTCTATCACTGAACCTTTTTAAGCAAGTATATCTTTAAGGTATATTTACTTGTGTTTTCTTAAAACAAAACCATCACCGATTCTTTTCTCAATCAGTGATTGAAACGTTTTAAAAGTAAAATTCCTGCAGTAATTTTCCTTATCACTAAATCTTTTAAACTTATATCTTTTCTAAAGATATTTTCTTAAAAACTGATGTTGAATATTCTATATTCAGTGATCCTCTCTTGTTTGTAAAAGACTTAAACATTCATATTTTGTTTAAAAGAAAGTAGAAATTGAAAGGTCATATTATACATGACGTCATTTCTTTTCAAATCATATACGATTTTTTGAGACGCGCGCATAATTCAAACACATGCGGCCCTTTGGAATTCCATCCAATCATGGATGAGGACATGCAAACCCTTCATCATTGCACATCTTTTCATGTCGTATTTCCCTCTCTCTTCTTTTCCATTTCTATCTCCTCTTACCTATACATATGAGATATCTTCTCTCTTTCTTCTTCATGCTTACAAAAATTCTTTTCGAACCTCTGCTCTCAAGACTTGCAAGAACTCAAGAACATTCAAATTTCTTTCAACCTTTCTCTTCATAAACCTAAGGTTGATAATCTTTATTCTTTATTTGAATTGATTTTCCTCTTCTTCTATGAAACTTTTGTTAGATACTTTAAGAACTCGTTCTCTTGAATGACGACCAAAAAGATTATTAAATCATTCTATTACTTGGTTATAATCTAGGTTTAAATAATTACTCATCTTGAAAATCCCTAAATATTCTTCTGGATTTTTCAAAAGAAGTTTATCTTTCAAAACATATAGGTTACATTTCTAACAAACCTGTATTATCTTCTGTTTTCTCTTTTATAAACAAAAATGGCAGCCAGAAATGTGGACTTCCTTATTGATGAAGTGTCCTACAAGGCAAATAACCACGTTGCTCTTGTGAACATCCCCATCAACAAACCCCATTTTGAGGATGCTGCTAACTTTCTGAAGAACTCCCCTATCTCTCAAGCATTGACTTTTGAACCTTTTATGGTTAAGGAATTCCTTCAGCAATTTTGATTCACTACTGAAGTGAAACAAGAGACTGACAAGACTGGGAACCAGGTGGAAAAAATCTCCTTCACCTTCAACATGATGACTGTTAGTTTTGGCATAACCACTTTGAGAACCGCTCTTCAACTACCCAAGGATCCCTATTGTAGTGAACCTTCCACTGAAGATATCATCTTCTGCCTTGATGCTATTGGCTATAGTTGGCCAACGAAGAAAGACTCCAGCGTACCCCTCAAGTCCCTGTGAAAGGTTGAGAAGAACTGCATGTCTGCGGTTTGGCAATATTTTTTTTTCTCATTTTATTCAGTGTATAGGAGGCAAAACTGGTGGCCAAGACCAAGCCTCAAGGGTTGCTCTTAACATTGGCCTTTCTGTCATGCACTAGATGAAGATCAACTTTGTTGGCGTTATTTTCGAAGACCTGGCGCAAAATCTGAACAAGGTATTTGCTAAAATCTTTAGCAATATATACCCCACAGAAGGCAACTTGACTATTTGTAGTCTTAGGTCTAGAATCTTGGACCACAAGTCTAAGCCTGCAGATATTGGCTTGTTCGCACCAATGCTTGCCATCGCTCATGGCACAGGTATGTCTTCCACCCCTTCCTCTTTTCTTCCACAGGTGGTCAGGACTGAGGCAAACCCCCCCTCAGTCTATCCCAACCACCACCACCATATCCTCTAACGAGACCTCCACACAAGCCACTCTTGCTTCTTCACCGAAGCCCAAGAAAGCCAAAAAGAGGCAAACCAAGTCATTGGCTGTTACCTCCCAACAGGTATAAGTCATTGAAAAAAGCCTTATCCCTGAGGCGCTCTCTTCTCTACTCCCACCTAGCTCTTCAGTGATCTCCTCAAACACTGCCGTACATGTGTTCCTCTCCCAACTATCACAGTGACCCAATTTACTGAAAGTGTGAATATCAGCATCACCACTGCTGAACTCCCACTCCCACCTTTCTCAAACATTCTCTCCTCCCTTCCACCTTAGTTCTCAACACATGCTTGTGATTCATCAATGATTGTCCTCACTAGTGATGAACCAATCACCACAAGACTTGAGATGGCTCTTCTCGAGGTGCCTCAGTCACAGGTAGTCAATCCTCTCGAAGGAAACCTTGATAGAACCAGGTTCAATCCTTCAGATGATGTTGAAGACCCTTCAGGTACTCTACCATCCTCCTACCCTTTCATTTCTTCTAACTAAGAGCTTTCTTTTGCTCAATTTTATTCTTCTCTTTCAGGTCCTTTTGTAGCAGATGCTTTAGCTTTGGAGACTGACTATGATATGGCTGAAGATGTCAAACTTCTACTCTCGACGGTAGCAACTATCTTGGACAAAATGGACAAGGTCCACCAAGACATGTCTATCAAGGAAGACCTCACCTCAGGCCTCTCTGTTGTCAAAGCTGAAGTTAATGAGGTGAATGATTTGTTGCGGTGGAAGTTGATGTCTGCACCAACGCTGAGGCCATCTCTGCTCTAAATTGCAAGGCCAATGAATGCGAGTTCATCTTGCAAAATACATGGTGAGCTGATGGAGCAGAACTGAACCTTCTTCAACATCCCTCACCAATTCCTGAACCTTCCTTCACAACCGCTGATCGAAAATCTATGGATTAGGTGCTTCAGCTTAATCTCCTCCAAGCTCAATCTCTGTCCAACCTATAGCAGTGCACGGACGATATTGAAAAATGTCTTAATGATCTCACCTCTCGTCTTGTTGATGACAAAGAGGGGGAGAAAGGCTTACCTCATGCTGCTGCTACTACGATACCTGTTAAAGCTGACACTGAAGATGAAAGGTTTGAAGTAGAAGATAAAAGGTCTGAAGCAAAAGAAGCGGAAGCCTCTCTACCTCAAACCTTGTTTCTGCAATCTGAAGCTAAAGTTATAGAACCTATTCCTATCCCTCACTCTGAGGATGCCATTATATCCCATGAAGCTGAAGTCGAGGATGATGATGATACCATCATAGTTGTTGCTGAGGACAAAGACATTCCCATCCCTCTACAGCTAATGCTGGTGACGAGGAAGATGATGAAGAAGATTATTCTCTTTCCTTACCTGATATTGGACAAGACTTAGGTGATGATGATGATGATAAAGATGACGATGATGACGACTTCACCATTCAATACCACACCAGACCTGCCTCCACTCAAAAAGGAGTCTCTCTCACGGAATCTTCATCCCAAGGGAAGAAAGAGAAATCTCAAGAGAACCAACATACATCCTCCAAGAACAAAGGTGTCGGTGAAGATGGAAACATGGTTGTTGACATTTCAGGTTTGCTACCATTACTTCTCAATGCTCAATGCTCCAGGTTTGCTACCATTACTTCTCGTTCTCTCTCCTCTACTACCACCTCCTCTATTACCTATGATCGTCTAGATGAAAGGATAACTCTTATCCCAACATCTCGAGCTCTCCTTGGCCAACAAATGACTCCGTTGAGGGAGTCCCTCAACCAAACTAGAGTTAAAATTCCTTTTCGTACCAATGGTTGTGGTGCGTTCGACTTCCTCACATAAGCTGAAAGAGAGGAAGCGCTTAAGGCCAAGGAGGAACTTCGCATTCAACGTCAATGGATTGAAGATAGTCTCAAGATGGCTAAGTCACTCGTTGTTAAAGTTCTTCCTAAAGGAAAGTCAAAGAAGATGAACCCTGTCAAGGCCCAGGCTCAACTACTATCACAAGCTGAAAGTGAACATCAGAGAGCGTTGGCGCTGAGGGACCGCAACAAGATAGCTTAAAGAAAAGAATAAGTCCCTATCACATTTCAAATGTCACAATCAACGGATGGATGAAAGATGGAGGAACACTCATCTCTATGGTAATCACTAGAGACAACCTTGATACATTCACTGAATATGCTTCTTACCTTGGTCAATATGGCTATAGTAATTGACTGGAAATATGCCACTCCATTCAGCACCCAAAGTCAAGGCACAAGATGATTATCAAAGACATCGTCAACGATCTTATCAAGAAGATGCCCAGGTATGTTGTTCATCCTACAGTGCCAGCATTGATGTCAGATAGAAGAAGAAAACCTTCAGATCCTGATGATGGACCAACTATGAGGAATGAAAATAAAACTAAGTTCTCCTTAGAGGAAATCCTAAAGGACTCGAAGAAGCCAGATATCTCTATGTTGAACCTCACTCTGCCAGCGAAGGGTCCTTATACATCCAACACTGTGCACTTCAAGCCTGAGTATGGTTTTATATTCATTAACTATGATGGCGAGTACAACTCTCAAAGTATATGAGTTCCGTGTATGTCCAATAAAACACCTTGATATCTATGATCTTGGTTGGACAATGACCTAAATGGTGAGATGATGGACTGCATGATCAGAAAGGAGTATCTATGTTGAAAGAAGCTCGGAGAAGACGTACATGGTTACATCGACTTCGGTGACTTAGAATAAATAAAACTTTCTATCTTGTAAATCTTGTTTTCTTTTTTTCTTTCTGTGTACAACTTATATGTAATAGGTCTAGAATTTACTATTGCAACACTTGTGTCTTTCCAATGAATAATATAAGTATTTCTTCAGTATCACTGAAAAAGATCCCCGAAAAGAGTAATAAGGACATGTATCTATGAGTTTCAGTTTACTCTTACATTCTCTGACAACTTTCATTCAGTGAATATGCTTTCAATTTCAATTATCAAACTTGTACTTGTTTCTCTTAAACTTGTAATCTTTTATAACTTTAGAAAACTTATGTAAGAAAATTGTATCACTGATAAAGATACGAAAATAGTTAAAAGGGGCTTATACTTGTAACTTTTACTTAATATTGTATTTAGGCAATTTTCTTTAGGTTGTTTTGTCATCATCAAATAGGGGGAGATTGATGATCCTCTCTCATTGACTTGATGATAATCCTTTTACCTAGTATAGTGTTTCTGCTTATTCAGTTTCAGTAATCATCACTGAGTCTGTTCAGTGATTGTTGAACCTGCATTGTAACTCTCCGGTGACTTTTATACTTCAAGAAGACAAAACTCATACCAAAGAACCTTCAGCAATGTCAAAGACAGAAACTAAAGATTAAAGACTAGCACCTTCATGATTTGAAGCGGCATTTAGTGATTACAAACTAGTCAACATATGTGTGAAGACGGCACAAGTTTCAACAAATGCTGAAAAGACCTCCAACGTCATCCCAACATTCAGCGATCAAATTACGGCACGTGTTGTATACCTTCTAAATTGCATTTAATGCAATGGGTATTGTTAGACCCCATAATTCATAAGTGTAAAAGTAATGAAGAACAATAAGTGATGAAGAACCAGAAGACCGATGAAGACGTTAAGGAAAAATTGACTAAGTCTGGAAAACAACCAGAGGGTCGATGAATCGACCAGAGATGCGATGGAAAGAGCATCTTCATCACCCCTCTGGTCAACAACACTTCGAGTTTTCTCCAACAATTCAACCAGAGGCATACGATGAAGATATGAAGATAAGGTTGAATTAAAATCCCATGGAAGACAGTTGGAGATAACAAATCGACAACTGGATTTCAAGTTTATCTTGATTTATAGCTTTTCCATACTTTAGATAAACTTTATCTGTTAGTAGAAGATTAGCTAAATAGTCTCACTAGATAGTTATCTTCTAATTAGCCTACTAGTATAAATAGGTGATTAGGCCTATTATAATCTACGCCGCTTTTACGTTTTCATATTAATATTGAATAAAGTGAAATTATTGACACTCAAGATTGTTCTTGAATGTTCATACATTGTTCTTGAGTGTTCATCATTTTGTTCGTTAAAACACAATAATTTGGTTATTCTTAACTTGATTATTAGTGTTATTGAGAGATCTGGGATCAACAATTTGTATCAGAGCCAGTTGATTGCTTTTCCAATCAAACGATCATCCAAAATCTCTCAATTCACGTTTTCCAAAATATCTTCACCAAAAATGTAAACTTTCTCTCTTCTAAAAATCTTCAATGGCCAACTGGAATTCTTCGTATAGTGTTGGCTCCCTCACCAAGCCTCCAAATCTTCAACGAGATGAGTACCCACAATGGAGAATAAGGATGGTAAACTTCTTGGAAGGGATGGACGGAAACCTCCTGCGATCTGTAATGTAGGGTCCCAGTAACAAATACCACAGCAGAAATTCCTGCTTATTATATGCCCAAGGATGAAAAGAACTGGGATGAAGACGATATTGAGCGTGTGGAAACTAACAAGAAGGCCAAGCAACTAATCATCATGGTCATTCCCAATGAAATTTTTCAATCCCTTGATGCATGGTCCACAGCAAAGGAATTGTGGGATGAACTTGCAAGCCAATTGGAAGGAGGAGCTAAAACAAAGAAGAATCGTAGAGCACAATGTCTCAACGAATACACCAACTTTAAAGCTTTTCCTGATGAACCAATACAGAAGACTTACGATCCTTTCAACACATTGATTAATCAATGTCGTCAAAATGATATCTCCAGAACTAAGAAAGAAAACAATGTTTTGTTCCTAAAAAGTCTTGGCGATGAATGGACTCAGCTGTCAATGTCCCTTCAAGCTAATTAGGACCTAGATGGCTAGTCACTTCATGATGTATATAGAATGCTTGCAGCAGAAGAGAACGACATTATGAAGAAGAAAGTATCCATCAGTGGACCTCTGGCTCTTGCTGCTGATGAAAAGGAAGAATCAAGGACCTCCACCAGAGATCACAAGAAGAAAGGAAAAAAGCAATGATGGTAGAATCGGAATCTGAAGACGAGTCATCTGAATCAGATGATGATATCAAAGCCTTCGCTAAGTCTCTGACCTTGATTACAAGACAGTTCCAAAAGAAGTTCATCAAAAGACCCTATGAACGAAGAGACTTCAAGAAGGAAAAGTACCAGACATACCATGAGAAGAAACCATCAAAATTCTATCAGAGGGAAGACAGAAGAGAAGAAAGAGAAGAGAGAGAAGACAGAAGGGAGGACAAGAAAGAAGATAGAAACGGAAGGAAAAATGACATTCGCTGCTTTAGATGCGGAAAAATCGGTCATTTTTCAAAAGAGTGTAGAGGACGATTGGTAAAGGATGCCGATTATTACAAGAATAAGTACAAGTACAATCCAAGAGAGCGAAGCCTGATGGCTGAGAAAGAAAATTGGGYATCCGACTCTTCATCCGATGAAGAAGATAAAGCACTCATCTGTCTGATGGCCAAATCTACAGCAGAATCCACCTCCGACTCTGATGATCAGGTATGYGAGTCTACTTCCAAYGAAACCAACTCTGCTCCATCTGAGCTAGAGTTAAGGGTGATAAAACTTTCAAAGGATTTCTTTAAATTAAAAGAGAAATTAAATTTTGAAAAATCTGAAAGACTAAATGCGGAAAAAGAAGCAAGTTTCTACAAAAGAGAGACTGATCTTCTAACCGAAGAAAAAGCCGAACTTGCTAAGGAAAAGACTCGCATCACCACACTTAAGAAATCAGAGGAAGAAAAACTTCTGAAACTAAACAAACGAATATCTAAGGACTTAGAAAAGAAAACTAAGGCCTTAAAAGAATCTGAGGCAGAGAGACTAAACTCAGTTGCTCTCAAAGACTTCTTTCAAGAGGAAAGGGAGATCCTTCACCAGAAACATCAAACCAATGAACTTCTGATGAAGAAATACAAGGATGCCCAAGATGTGTATGAAAAGTTAAATGGTCAAACGGACACTTAAGGGATTGGATTCAATGAATTGGACTCCTTTATCGAATCAAAGAAATCCACCCTTGAATCCACTTTCAAACTTGGATGCATTCAGAAACCCAACTTTATCCCAAAACCAAAAGCAAATTTTAAAAGAGTTAAAGTCGATGGAAAATTGTCGTTTTAAGACAGGATTTTGAAAATGTGGTATACGAGAGCAGTACATGTATGAATTCTGATGAAAGGAATGACACCTCCAAACCAGAGATCGATGGAAACCCTATGGTCAAACCAGAGTCTCTGGTTGTCAATTCCACTTCATCAGCAAGTACTGTTGATGAAAAGGAGAATCCTAATGAGGAACCATCAGCTGATGAGTCGATGAACCTTCCAAGTAAAACCAAAAATTCATCTAAGTTAGAATCGATGGAACCTCAAACAGATCACTCTGAAGCATCAACCTCTGAACCCACACCTCCCACAAACATCCATGCTAATTTTGATTTCGAGAAATCAGCGAGAGACTTTCTCGATTCCGAATCCAGAGAAGAGATAATCTGTGAATCACAAAAGATCATTGAGAATAAGAAGCCTCAAAACTTCAAATCCCCAATGAAATCTGGTATTCCTCCATCGATGAAATCTTCGGACAAAGAAAAAGGAAAACTGAGAGATATTAAATCTGCCAACGATAAATCAAAAGGTCCTAGCACAACTTCTAAGTTCATTAAGTTTACTCGTGAGCAAAAACAGAAGTGGCCTGCCTCTGAGAAAACTAACCACCATATTTCCTCTCATTCAGCTGAAGAAAAGCAGTCCTTCCTCAAGAGAAAAGAAGTAAAGACAAAGACCCCTTCAAATAAAAAATCTGAACTTGATAGGAAGTTTGTAAAAACAACCGATGCTAGGACAGGATTTACATCTCCTACATTTACTTCTTCGTTTCCATCGAATAAAAAGAACGTTAGACATACATATCCAAATCATCATAACTGTCAATGTTTAACTCTTTTACAAAACCTGAGGAATCACATGTTGACACATCACTGCATATTCTCCCAACACGTTTATCGATATAAAGTTAAAACCAATAAAAACATGAAAAAGCCCAAATCCAAGGGCAAGGGAAATACTAACAAACCCAAGCCTGCAAAGGCTAAGGGTAATGAAAACCCAAGCCTGCAAAGGCTAAGGCTAAGAGTGGTACTCCCTACTAACAAACGTGGACCCATAAAGAAATGGGTACCTAAAACCCCTTAATTTGTCTTGCAGGACTAGCATGTGCAACCATGGTTCATGGATTCAGGTTGCTTCAGGCACATGACTGGTGATAAAAGTCAGCTGTCCTTCTTCAACGAAAAATCTGGAGGATTTGTGACTTTTCGAGACAACAGCAAGGGTACAATCAAGGGATATGGCACTCTCATCAAAGGAAACATCTCCATAAGCAAAGTGGCTTATGTTGAAGGTTTGAAGCACAACTTACTAAGCATAAGCCAGTTATGCGACAAGGGTCTTGAAGTCAGGTTCCGCAAAGGTTTATGTATCATAGAAACAATGCCCGGTCAAACAATCATCAAGGCAAAGAGAGAAGGAAATCTTTATCTTCTAGATTTTGAATCCTCTATGGGACAAGACACCCTCTGTCTTGTGTCTCATAAGAACGATAAAAATTGGCTATGGCATAAAAAGTTCTCACATCTCAACTTTGATGCACTACAAAAACTAGCCACACAGAAGCTGGTCAAGGGAATTTCGGATCTTAAATTTGAAAAAGATCATCTATGCTCAGCCTGTGAGATGGGAAAGCTAAGACGGGCCTCACATAAAACCAAGTCAGAAACTTCCTGCACCAAGCCCTTGGACATGGTACATATAGATCTCTATGGGCCAATATCAACTCAAAGTCTCTCTAGAAAGAAGTACATGTTAGTACTGGTTGATGAATACTCCAGATATACCTGGGTTGAATTTGTAAAGAAGAAATCAGATATTCCTGACCTACTCATTGGAGAAATGAAAAGGCTCCAAGTCCTTCTACAACGAAAACTAATAACGGTTAGAAGTGACAATGGAACTGAATTCAAAAATGCCAGAATCAATGAATACCTCATCAGTGAAGGCATTACACAAAACTTCTCAGCAGCTAGAACTCCACAACAGAATGGAATGGTGGAATGAAGGAACAGAACCCTCGTGGAAGCAGCAAGGACCATGCTTGCTTCATCAGAGTTACCCATCACATTCTGGGCTGAAGCCATTTCCACTTCCTGCTTCACCCAAAACCGATCTATCATCAACAAGAGGCACCAAAAGACACCCTATGAGCTCATCAACCAAAGAAGACCAAATGTCAAATATTTTCATGTCTTTGGGTGCAAATGCTTTGTACTCAATGATAGGGAATATCTTGGCAAGTTTGACAAGAAAGCTGATGAAGGGATCTTTCTAGGCTATTCTGAAACTACCAAGGCCTATAGAGTCTGCATCAAAAGGACAAGAATTGTCATCAAAAGCATCAATGTGTCTTGATTATTCCACACCAATGACTTCTGGACACAACAGTTCAAAACTCGGACTTCAAAGGAGAGCATCTGATTCATCACTTGGCAAACCCAATGAATCAGAGTTAGCTCAATTATTTGAAGACATCTTCGATGAAGAAGTAATCTCTGGACATACACCAACTGCAAAATCCACTTCCAGAACTGATGAAGAACATGAAGTATCCAATGCTAAAGGTACAAATCTTACTGAAACTCATGTTACTTCACCTTCTACTTCTTCTGTGTCTTCAGATCAAGATCAAGAACCATAGTCTAACTCTGGAGATGATCTCTTCGAGGGGAAGCAAGCAGTCCCATCAGTCAATGAAGAACTGCATCCTGTTGCTCCAGAACTCCAATCAAGCACCAAATAGACAAAAGATCACCCACACCACCAAATCATTGGTGATCCAACATCTGGTGTCAAGACGAGATCTGCCACTGCCAATGAATGCCTATTCGCCAACTTTCTGAGCATGATAGAACCAAAGAAAATTTCAGAAGCCCTACAAGACCCAAACTGGATAGACGCGATGCAAGAAGAACTACTCCAATTTGAAAGAAACAAAGTATGGTCCCTTATGCCTTACCCAAAGGGAAGACGGCCATAGGAACCAAATGGTCTTCTGAAACAAGAAGGACGAAGATGGCATAGTCATAAGGAACAAAGCCACGCTTGTTACCAAGGGCTACTACCAGGAAGAAGGGATTGACTACGATGAGACATTTGCTCCTGTCGCAAGACTTGAGGCCATCCGGATATTCCTAGCCTATGCGGCTCACAAAGGCTTCAAGGTTTATCAGATGGATGTCATGTCCGCCTTCCTAAACGGCAAACTTCAAGAAGAAGTATACGTGCAGCAGCCCCTGGGTTTGAAGATCCAAAACATCCAGATTACGTCTACTTTTTAGACAAAGCTCTCTATGGGCTGAAGCAAGCATCTAGGGCCTGGTATGAAACACTATCCACCTTTCTCATCAACAATGGATTCGAAAAAGGTACAATCGATACAACCCTCTTTCTCAAAAAGCACAAAGGTGACATATTACWTGTTCAAATATATGTGGACGACATCATATTTGGTTCTACAAATGCAAAACATTGCGAAAAATTCTCAGAGTTGATGAAAAGCAAATTTGAGATGAGTATGATGGGAGAACTAAGTTTCTTCCTTGGTCTTCAAATAAAACAARCTTCAGAAGGAATTTTCATCAATCAGTCCAAATATGTGACTGACCTTCTGAAGAAATATTCTCTCTCAAATTCATCATCGATGAGAACACCTATGGCTACAGGAGCTAAGTTATTTGTTGATCAATCAGGCAAACCTGTGGATATATCAACCTACAAAGGCATGATTGGATCACTCCTATATCTAACTACTAGTAGACCAGACACTATGTTTGCTACATGTCTTTGTGCAAGATATCAATCAAATCCTAAAGAATCTCATCTCTTTATTGTCAAGAGGATCTTTAGATACCTCAAGGAAACTCCCTTATTGGGTCTATGGTATCCAAAGAACTCTGGATTTGATCTAATAGCCTACACAGATGCAGATCATACAGGTTGCAAGCTTGATAGAAAGAGCACGTCTGGAAGCTGTCAACTCTTGGGGGACAAGCTGGTAAGTTGGACATCCAGAAAACAAAATTGTGTCTCAACCTCTACAGCAGAAGCAGAATATGATGCTGCTGCTAATTGTTGTTCATAAGTTCTCTGGATGAGGACTCAGCTTAAGGACTATGGCTTCCATTATGACAAAATTCTTATCCTCTGTGACTCTAAGAGTGCTATAGCAATCTCTGCAAACCTAGTGCAGCATTCCAAGACCAAGCACATAAATGTAAGGTACCAGTTTCTGAAAGACAATGTTGAAAAAGGTAATATAGAAATGTACTTTGTTCCCACTAAGATTCAACTTGCTGACATTTTCACAAAAGCTCTTGATGAGAAAAGATTTTTATTCCTAGTCAGCAAGATGGGTATGCTAAATCTCACCACTTAAAGGCAATAAAAGTTCTTAAATCAGAGATTCTCAATATCTCATGGTTATGCCTACTAGTGATACATAGCAATAAGCCATAATCAAAAAGTACTCCAAAGACCAGAGCCTCTGGCCATGAAGAAACCTTTTAATATGGCTCAAAGTTTTTCATCGCCTTTGGAACCAGAGACCTCTGGTCGAAAGCAAATACTTAGCTTTTGTTCGCGACCAGAGCTTCTGGTCCTATAGCCTAGAGCCTCTGGATTCTCATCCTTTGAGACCAGAGCCCTTTTGGACTCCATCACATAACATCCTTTATGTAACCAGAGCCTCTGGTTCTAAAGACCAGAGCCTCTGGTTTCCAAGTCCTTTGCAACCAGAGACCTCTGGTTTCCAAATAAGACTTGGCATGCTAATTTCACCTATCATTCATCTTTAATAGCATATCCAAGACAACCAGAGCCTCTGGTTCTAAAGACTAGAGCCTCTGAATTCATACTCTTTGTAACCAGAGCCCCTCTGGACCCAAAGAGCCCCCCTCCTTTCTCACTTACATACACTTAACCATATTTTCATACTTTTTTTCATCGCCTTTGCAACCAGAGCCTCTGGTTCTAAAGACCAGAGCCTCTGGATTCTTTTTCTTTGGAACCAGAGCCCTCTGGCCTCAATGAGCCTCTGGTTTGTCATCCAAGGCTTATTTATAATACAATCCAACATTTCATCAATAAATTCATTCATCTATGTTCAACCAGAGCACCTCTGGTTCCCCATCACAAAGGTTATGTTCAACCAGAGCTCCTCTGGTTACGTGACAAAATTTCTTTTCAAAAACCCATCTTTAATTGCAAAATTTTTAAAGATTATACACAATTCCAGCTTTTGTGACTAAAAACTATACAACATGGGTTTTTAGAAGACCAAAACTTCGTAATTAGTATTAATCTTACAATTAGATGGAATTTTAAATATGAATTATTTTTGGATTGATATTTCAAGAGATATTATTTGGAATAATTTTTAATTACTCCAAATAATCCAAACGTCATCCACCCACACGCCTGACACCATATACAGCCTGTTCCTCATGAACCGTTTCAAATTACCCTTCTCTATCCCCGCCTTGACACGTGTCCCCCAACTTTAATGGCATGTACAATCAAGACGGCTCACGATCCCCAAATCAACTCACCTTTTGCCAAACGCCTTCACTTTTCATGATTATTTAAATATAATAATCAGAAAAATCGTTTCCTGTTCCCCCCCC
>NW_020201098.1:43469-46946 GCF_001531365.2 Cynara cardunculus var. scolymus | reverse complement strand
ACCTATAAATACTCTTCTTCCACCTCCATTCATCCTTTACGCTTCCTAAAACCTGCAACTAGACTTTGACGCACAAACCTACCTGCAACTTCATCCGCAATGGCTTCCTCCGCATCACACGAGCCCAACGACAACGATAGCCGCGTTCAATCCACCGGCACCGACAACCGAGCAATAGAGTTCCTACCAATGAAGCCCAGCAATCATGCCATCGAACTTCGAACCACCCTGTTCGACGACAGGTTTGCTGTGATAATCGAGTTCTTTCGTAACTGCATCCTTCTACCAGCCTTGACTCTAACCGACAATGGCGTACCTCTAAAGTACGTCCAACAATACTGGCAAACTTGTGAGTATGACCCTGACAGCCGTGGAATAATGGGGGACATCGATTCCCCAAATGACATGATCTGCTCGCTCAAGATCTCTTGGGCAAAAGTTTCAAGGGTTCTGTGCATTCCCACCCGCCGAGAGCTCGGCATTGACCAATATGCCGACCAACCCACGACCTCAGACATCCTCCGATTCATCAAAATGCTAGATTACAATCGTGACCTATGCAACGCCTCCGATTTCAAAAGGCAGTTTTTGCCGCCAATGTGGAATATGTTCTTTTCCATATTGAACAGGGCCCTCACATGCAAGCTAGGATCGATGGATCAAGGCAACATAAACATAATCACAATTATGTACGGACTCTTCTTCAACATCCCTCTTGACTACGCTTTCCTCATATACAATGAGATCCACTCAGTGATAGTCAAAAAGTGCAAGCTCCAAGCCACCAGCAAGCCCTTGACTTCCGTTTTGTTTCCTCGTTTCCTATATCTCTTCATAGGGGATGCGATGAGGAGACATAGCCTACCGACCGAGGAACCATTCACTTCACTCTTCAAGATGCATGGCCATCGACCTACACTCTCAAAGGATGGCTACACCATCGACAGGCCAATTTCCAGAGCCATGCTCAGTGTCATCCCAGAGACATCTGAGATTCGAAGAACTTACGAATGCTCTCTGCTGTCCCATGCACCAAGGGCATCTACCCCAGAGCGCATAGAGCCATCCCCTCAGTTAAGTGAGGGAGCACAAGAGCCATCTTCATCGGATGATGAAGATGATGATGATGATGATGATGATGATGATGATGATGATGATGATGACACTCCTCGTGCATCCCCCGGCCCTACACAAACAAATCCCCTTCCCTCTTCCCAAAGGGCAACCACCACCTCTACCCCTGGCGATCAAGGCCAAAGGGGTATTGAACAAGGACGGCCCAGTCCAAACCAAACCTAAACCAGCCATCCAGAGGCTATTCTTCAAGCCTCTGGAGATGAATTAGCTGAGGAACCACGACTTCCATCGCCCCTCTTCCAGCAGAGAGGCGATGCAGACATAAGAGCCACATCGCCTCATGGCTTGACACCGCCAATCACACACCAAGAAGCATGTGTTGCTTCTGGCATTGCTGATCCACAAGATCGTTCAGAGCGATCTCCTGTTCAAGCACATCCCCTTCGATACTTGATCTAGCGAAGAGGGCACACATCTACTTCTCTTACCCGGCCTCTGAAGCTGAGGAAGAAGAAGTTGATGTCGCAACATCACGAGATAGCTCCTCACTAGAAGGCTATCGAGGACATGATGGAAGTCCTTCAATGCCCACATTTTCACAAGGCATTGAGGGCGCCTCTGGAGCTGAGGCTCAACCTGCAGCATCCGTTGCTGCAGGGGTTACCCCCGTGGCCGATCTGGTCACAAAGGCTGAGTTCCAAGCCTTTGTTGACTCAATTCAGCAGGTCCTTGGAAGACCTAAAACTCATCATCCAAGGGATTGTTGAAAACCCACCATCCATCGATATCACCACCCTTCAACAATCCCTTGCCACCCATGCAACCCAAACCCGAGACAATACAACCCGTCTCCAAATGCTGCAACAAACCATCACCCAACACCATAACACCTCCTCTGTCTTTGCCACCCAAAGAAACCAACTTTTGATGAACTCCATCGCCACACTTACGGCCCAGGAAACTGCGACCGATGAGACCCTAGCCTCTATTACCACCCACATAAACACCATCCTTCAAACCCTCAACACTCTACCAGCCACCATCATTTCCCAAATCCCTCAACCAACCCCACATCAAACAATTTTATCAATCGATGAAACCCTAGCCACCCTCACCAACCAAATGGACACCATACAAACCACCCTAAACCAACTCCTAGCCACCATCCTAGCCCAAATACCCCATCCACCACCTCCACCACCCAGCCCTGCAGCACCATCTTTCGATGAAGCTCTATCCTCCCTTGTTGCAGAGCTTAAAGCCATGATCACCAACCTTCCCATCCCACCCACTGCATCCACCTCTACCTCCATACCTCCCCCAGCCTCATCATCCTCCACCACCGAGTATGCCACGAGAGCCGACCTCAAGGCTCTATCCAAGGCACTTATCTCCTCTTTCAACGAGATAAGTGCTAAATTCATTTATTGAGTGGCTCAACCGACCAAGGCTCTCTCCCAGAGCCTTGCTGACCAACAAGAACGTACCGCCTCCCTCCTACAATCTATGGAGGTCGATCAAAGAAGAAAGGCTATGATAGCCTACCTGGCCTCCCTCCGCCTCAAGAAGAAGAGAAGCAGAGCTTCATGCTCAGCCAGTCGCCCGCAGAAGAGGCCAAGGCATGAGGATCCAGACCAAGATAATCATGGTCTTGGTCCTGATGAGGGGGAGAACCTGGCTGCTACAACTCAAGAAGCACCATCCGCTGCACCTTCAACATCCGATCACCAAACACAAAACCCACCATCATCACCAAACCAAGGAACCCAAGCAAGGGAACCAGAGGCTCAGCCCTCTAAAGATGTACATAATGTACATGTTACCCTTACCACCATACCAGAACCCATCGTGTTGAGTTCCTCATCCAATGAAAATCCATCAACCCCATGAACAGAAACCAACCCACCTTTCACTACATCACCAACATCAAGCCTACCATTAACCCCATCACCAACCCCTCGCACCACAGAACCGTTCATCATCATACCCAATGAACCTGAACAAATAAACATTCAACGCAAGCACAACCCGATGAACCTGAATCACCCCAACATGAGCCAACCCAAAAAACCATCCCATCACCAACCGATACACAACCCACAACCCAAACACACCCCTCAATCGCTACACAACCCAAAACCCAAACTCAACCCTCAATCGAACCAACTAAGGTGCATACGGACATTCCCTTTTCATCAAGGCACCCTCCGCAGAGCTTAGTCAATGAAATCATTGAGAATATAGAGTCACTAAGGAGACGTCCAGAGATGCCACCAAGGGAACAAGTAATGATGAGAATATCCATCAGTACCTATACCACGATCGCGATGAAGATTTGACTCTCAATCCTCCAATCTATCGCTAGAGTCCATGGACCTCCTACACCATAGGTTTGTTAGA
>NW_020201098.1:30751-42949 GCF_001531365.2 Cynara cardunculus var. scolymus | reverse complement strand
GAAGACGGGAAACAACTCATTCATGAGATATCTACAGTCATCAGTTATCGAAGACTGCTACTGCGCTTCTGGGAAATATCTCAAGGTAGATCATGAATAGAGTTTTAAACTTTTTTGCCTTAAAATTGTAATGTCTTTGCTTCCAGTATTGTAAGAATTCATCATCCAATGAAAATTTGGAAATTGATGTCTTTCTTTATATTAGTCTCTGTTCTTCAATATTGTTCATAGATTAGTTTATCTTTGTTCTTTCATTACTTAGGGGGAGATTGTTAGACCCCATAATTCATAAGTGTAAAAGTAATGAAGAATAATAAGTGATGAAGAACCAGAAGACCGATGAAGACGTTTAAGGCAAAATTGACTAAGTCTGGAAAACAACCAGAGGGTCGATGAATCGACCAGAAATGCGATGGAAAGAGCATCTTCATCACCCCTCTGGTTAACAACACTTCAAGTTTTCTCCAACAATTCAACTAGAGGCATACGATAAAGATATGAAGATAAGGTTGAATTAACATCCCATGGAAGACAGCTGGAGATAACAAATCGACAGCTGAATTTCAAGTTTATCTTGATTTATAGCTTATCCATACTTTAGATAAACTTTATCTGTTAGTAGAAGATTAGCTAAATAGTCTCGCTAGATAGTTATCTTCTATTTAGCCTACTAGTATAAATAGGTGATTAGGCCTATTGTAATGTATGCCGCTTTTACGTTTTCATATTAATATTGAATAAAGTGAAATTATTGACACTCAAGATTATTCTTTGAATGTTCATACATTGTTCTTGAGTGTTCATCATTTTGTTCGTTAAAATACTATAATTTGGTTATTCTTAACTTGATTATTAATGTTATTGAGAGATCTGGGATCAACAGGTATAAATAGTTGAATGTTCTCTACTCAGTTATATAATCTTCCTCACTCCAAGAAGCTTACCCAAGAAGTTACTTCTCTCACTATTCTCTCTCTAAAGAGAAAGAACCACTTTGAACAAGTGAAGAAAACATTTCCAAGTCTTTATTTCTTACAACAAATCTTTTCTCTTTGCTAAGTGTATTTGTGTGTATCTCTAGATTATTTAGATAGGTTTCTTTACCTTGTCTTTTTCGCAAACAATCTATAAAATTTGTATTAATCTTTCTTTATCAATATGTAATTTTTGAAAGTGAAAGTTTATGTGTTTGTATTCACCCCCCCCCCCCAACAAACTGTTACCTATAAACTCTTGTAGATCCAGTTGGGAACCATAGTAATCCTTTACAATTAAAGTAAATTTTCATAATAAACTCTATCACTGAAAAAGTTCCCAAGACATTAAAAAGGGACATGTATTTTACTAGTACATTTTTTCATATTTAAACATCTAAGCAATTTTCTTTATGTTACTTTGTCATCATCAAATAGGGGGAGATTGTTGATCCTTTCTCTCTTAGTAATTTGATGATGGTTCTTTTTATCTAACGAAAAGTACTTAGTTCTCTCTATTCAGTTTCAACGATCATCACTGAGTCTGTTAGTGATTGTTGAACAAGTATTGTAATTCTCAAGCGACAAGTGTTCTTCAAGAAGACAAAACTTTCACCAGAAGAGCCTTCAGTGATATCGAAGATAAAGTTGAAGACAGAGACAAGCAGTTCATGATCTGATGTGGTTTCAGTGAAAACAAGTCTGTCTACAAATGTGTGAAGTCTACTCAAGATTCAGCATACATTGAAGAAACCTTAAAGTTATTCTAGTGTCGGCAATGAAAGGAATCTTGTTGATCAAGATTAGTTTTTGCCTTATCCTTCTAAACACAAAGGAAAAACCCATACCTCTCAAAGTAAAGCACCCGTACGGAGTCACCCTATTGTCTCCAAACGAGCTTACCTACCTTGTGAAAGACCACTGTCATATACAACCAAAAGCATGTATATATTAAAACAAAAAAGAACAAGCTCACCTCTAGAAGCTTGCCAGGTGCCTTGTAGTGTCCAACTTACATTTAATGCAATGAGTATAAATAGCCAAGGAGTCTCTTCTCTTCCAAGAGTTTTTAGATCTCAAATTACCCGATAAGAAACACCCTCACAAGTACACTTTTTACCTTGCGAAATTACGTTTACTTCAAATGAAGAACACCAACTAAGCTTTTCTTCTAACGAAGTTATTGTTTCTTCTTTTAGGAAATCTTTTCTTTCTTACTTTATGTATCTTGTCTGTCCCTTAGATTGTTTTAGATAAGTTTTGTATTTTATCTTATTTCGCAAACAATCTGTAAATTACGTATTGATCTTCTTTATTATAGGATTTTAAAAAGTGAAAATATTTGTGTGTTTGTATTCATCCCCTCCTACAAACTGTTACCTTTAAACTCTTGTAGATCCGTCTGGGACCAACATCGTCATGTAATGTCCTCACTAGAGGACAAAATAGGGGTCAAATCTCCCTCGGGGAGCAATCCTGGGGTAGGTGGGGGCGATCCCCTTTTTTTAGATAAATATCTGATAAAAATAAGATATATGTGGGACCCCTTCCATACTTTTTTGGTCAAATAAGCCCCTGGCGGCGATCTTATTGGTCATTTTGTTAAAAAATGTTGAAAAATGGTTATTTTCGCAACACGTTTAACCAAACCAAAATGTATTATTGGCGAAGGCAAAGGTAATATACGTTTCGGGACTTCTAATATCATATATACTCTATGACACCATTTATTGTCTGGAATGAACCGCCACTTTGAACATGCACGAAACCATTATCATTTTTTACATGAATTCATATTTGTGTTAAAGATTATGATAGTAAATTGTATTTAAGGGTTATGATAATGGAATATATAAAGTGATCATTTTGGTCAATTTCTCTTATTTATATGCAATTATTGTATTTCAACATAAAAAAACGAATGGACTATTTATTAGTTGACTTTTTTTTTTTTTTTATTCCTTACTTTTTTATATATTTTATATTTATTATATTAATATATATATATATATATATAATCATATATTAACTAAAATACATGAAAAAAATATGTTTTATTTTACAAATTACATCATTATAGTTGTCTTGTTAATGCGTTCAAAATAAGTCCAACATTTAATAATTTTGGATTTAATCTTATATTAAATAATATAAAGCTTACGAATTATTTTCAATACTTACATTTTATATTCTTATAATTACAAATTATGTGTGTTAAAAGAAAATTAAAAATATATTAAATAAATAACCATAAAGGTAGAAAATGTAAGTTTTAAAAATAATTTGTATGCATTTATGATATTTAATAATATACGATCAAATTCAAAAATATTCAATGTTGTGCTCATTTTAAACGTATTAACAAGACAATTATAATGATGTGATTCATATAAAGAGAAACGTATTATTTTATGTATTTTAATTAATATAGAATTATGTGTATATATAATAAAAGTGTAAAATAAAAAATGAATAATAAGAGATAAAATATATTAGAAAATTAATCATAAAGATGTAACGTCTAAAATTAGTTTTATATGAATTATTTTAGAGGTAATTATTGTAGTTCAACATCAAAAACAAATGGACTGTTTATGAGTTGACCCCATCGACGACCCAACTTTCCCGAAGCCGTCCACCGTTAGAATTTCACTTGTATTCTTTCTCTTTCCTCTTCCCAAAGACAATGATTTCAAGCTCAATTGCCCAATTCCTCCTCTGATTTCTATTACGATTTGGGTTTTCAATTTCAATTTCCATTTCCATTTGAAGACAGGGATATAAAAAACAAATCAAATATCTTCTCGAAAATGGAAGCAGAAGCTTCATCGTAAGTCTCCCCAATTCTTAGTTTTGAAAATTCAAACATGGATATGATCGTTGAATGGAAATTTCGTGCAGCTCCTTGTGGCTATTTATTTATTTCACACTAATTTGACAGGTTCGAGACGAGTGAGATGCTGGCGAGGTTTTTGGGGTCAACGCCACTGTTGCCGGAGTCATGGAATCTCTGTGGACGATCAAACGTCATGGCACCTCAGAGCTTCTTGACTGATGAAGTTGGAGGTGTTACTTACGTCGCGTTTTCCGGCGTCCAATCGGTTGATGGATTGGATCCGTTTTGCGGGAATTTGGTGCCTTTAGCCGGTGTATTTCCGGTTGACGCAGGAATGTTTCCGGCGTTGGAGGATACAGTGATGGTAGATGCTGGATTACTTCACCTGTTTTGGACCATATTCCATACCCCTGTTTTCCAAAACCAGGTTTCTTTTCCGTTTTTCGATCAATATCTTCTGGGTAACTAGATTAATCGCTTGTTTTAATTAAATCCAATCTCACTCTTGTAGATGTTTGAAATCAAGAAGAAACAAAAACCCGTGGTCTTCACCGGTCACTCCATTGGGGGTGCCATAGCCGCCCTCTCATCACTTTGGCTCCTCTCCTATCTCCAATCGATCTCATCTCCTCCCACCGTTATTTGCTTCACCTTTGGGTCACCGATGATCGGAAATGAACCGCTTTCTCGAGCCATCCAACGGCAACGATGGGGTGGAAACTTCTGCCATCTGGTCTCCAAATTCGACATCCTTCCACGGTTGTTGTTTGCTCCCTTGGCCCCCATAACCACCCACCTCCACAACCTCCTGAAATCTTGGCACTTAACCATGAATTCGCCCTTCTTCTTCCAGGATCCCGGTAATCAACTCGGCGATCACGAGAAATCGGAGTTATTCCATTTCGTTCTTGGTTATGTTGAAGCGACCGCGAGATCACCTGGAACGAATTTATCGTTTGTACCATTTGGGAACTTCATGTTTTGCTCGAGTGATGGAGCAGTGTGCGTTGATGACGCGACGGCTATAGTTCGAATGCTTTATTTGACTTTTGCTTCGGGATCTCCAAGTTCTTGCATCGATGATCATCTCGAGTATGAGAGTTATGTCGGAAAGATTAGCTTACAGTTCTTGAACCGAACTGAAGAAGAGATATGTGAATCCAACACGTATGAAGCCGGTGTTACACTCGCATCACAATCGATATCATCTGGCCATGTAAGATGCAAAACCTCCTTGGCCGTTTTTGACAAACTTGTTGATAAGCTAATTATTAGCTGCTAAACTAAACTGGTCATGTCTGTAAAAACTAGGCTGTTAAACATGGGTTAAAATGATCATGATGTTGTTTATAGGATCAGATGGCGAAAGATTGTCTAAAGATGGCTAGGCGAATTGGGCGCACGCCCAACCTCAATAGCGCCAACCTAGCTATTGGTTTGTCAAAGATCACACCATTCCGAGCCCAAATCGAGTGGTACAAAGAATCTTGTGACCAATCCGACGACCAACTCGGCTACTACGACTCGTTCAAGTTAAGAGGCGCATCTAAACGCGATTTCAAAGTGTTCATGAACCGAATCAAGCTCGGTGAATTCTGGAATAGCGTAATAGACATGTTGGAAAAGAATCAACTTCCACACGACTTCCACAAGCGAGCCAAGTGGGTGAACGCATCCCAATTCTACAAACTCCTCGTCGAGCCACTCGACATCGCCGAGTACTACCGGAGCGGTGAGCACCGGAAGAAGGGACATTACATGAAACAAGGGCGACCAAGACGGTACAAGATCTTTGACAAGTGGTGGAGAGAACGAGAAGCTTTCAGGGAAAACGATAATGATAATAATAGTGTCAGTATCAGTGGCAGTGGCAGTAATAATAGGCGGAGTAAGTTTGCGAGTCTGACACAAGACTCTTGTTTCTGGGCAAAATTGGAGGAGGCTCGAGAGTGGGTGGAGAAGGTTAGCAGTGAAAGTGACCCAAGGCATGTGGTGGCGTTGTGGGCCAGCATCGAGAAATTCGAGCAGTATGCGAGGGGTTTGGTGGACAGGAAGGAGGTTTCTATCGATGTTTTGGCCAAAAACTCGAGCTACACGATTTGGGTTGAAGAACTTAGGGTCTTGAAACTGCATTCACAACATTTTTCGACTCAGATTCCTGGCATTTTGGATCGGAAAGTGGTACCATAGCTTAGACCGGTCGTAAAAGATCTGGTTTAGACTGCGGTCGAGTATAGTCTCGACCTAAAGGCTCCTCCTTTTGCCCATCTCTACCATAGCTTTTCTTTCATTTCTATGTTTATGAAATCACACTTTGACTCCCTCAACCTTATAGTGTAAAATAAGTGGTGGTCACTATAATATAAAAAAAATTATTTATCTCGTTATTCCATCTTAGATCGTATTTTTGGCTATTTTTCCGTCAAAAAAATGTAGATGATATTTCGATAAGTTTCTGCAAACCCCTCTAAAAATTATCGATTTCTAGCACAACAGTATAGATTAAAGATTACTAAGGGTCGTTTACCAAATTTTTTGGTTAAGCGTTGATTTGGTAAGCGGTCTGACTGGAGTAAGTGCACGTTAGATTTTCTTATTTACCAAATATTTTGTATTAAGTGTTAATTGAGTAAAAAATACCATTATATCCCTCTTTCTAGAGTAAGTGTTGATTGAAAATTATTGTTTACCATATGTATTGTATTAAGTACTAACATAAAATGTTATTCATCAAACTTTTTAAATATAATTTTAAATTCTTTTTTGCTTACAAAAATATTTGATACTTAATATATTAACATATTACATAATTGTTTGCATACGAATAGTTTGCTTACAGATATTAATTTCAAGCATTCAACTTTAATTGATTTGCAATCTGATCATGGAAATTAGTCATATATCACTGCCTTGGGGACCCCATTATGTTTCTTCAACATCTTCCTCGATTCCTTCGTCTTGTTCTTCAATGGTAAACATATTTTCATCATACTCCATAAACAGTCGATCTTGAATATTGTATCTCCTTATAAAATTAGGAATTGCGAAACAAGCAATCACTAACATTTTTTTGTATTGGGAAAGGGTAAGGAGCTATTTGTCTTAAAATTGGAAATCTTGCTTTCAAGATCATGTATGTATGCTCGATGACATTTCTAAGTTGTGCATGATCATGATTGAACCGTCCTTTTATACTTAAGGCACGTCGGCGTTAAAAATCTGCTAACCAATATCTTGTATTGCTATATTGGGTCATAAATCCATGAGTATTGATATATGCAGCACCACAAAGATAATATTCACATGCAACTACAAAATACAATTTAAAACTATAAAACATAACGAGATTCAAATGTTAAGGCAAAAAAAAAATAAAACATACTTGATGGAGGAAACAAAAATCCTGAAGTTGGGTTTAATGCAACTTCTGTTAGAACTCAAGAATCATGTACAATGTCTTCTCATCCATCCCAAACAAATGTGAATATCACAATAAAATCACAAAAAGCTAAAACATTTTGATAGCATTCACTTCTTCCTCTTCCTCTTCCTCTATACCTAACGTGTTGACTAACGGACACATTTGCATGTACCAAGGTTTCATCTAGCGCACTTATAGCCCCTTTATATGAAATAGAAAACATTATAAAGTATTTATATATGTTAAGAATATTCAATATAACAAATCATACCGGAAATGTTTCTTTGAGTCGTGTAAATCGCTCCGACATATTTGGGGTTCCATCAAAAGATGTTGGCCCTACGACTTCTCTCGCGAATTCCATCATTCATCTTAGTACTTCATGAAAATATTTATTATTGATTTGCGTAGAGTGTTGAATCTCCGTTTAACCATTCTAAAGCGTTCATTGTGACCAATTATTGTCAAAAATATGGCCATCTTCTCTTCGACACTCATATACCTACTTTGAGTGCACCCAATTTTTTTCTTTAAATAATTGCATAATAATATATATGCATCATGTGACAAAAGCATCAATTTATGACATTGTGTATTTGATCTATTTAAAAATTATTGTGTATACGTATGTCCGCTCAATGATGAAGTGTTGTCTCTTATCCTTTCTATTCTTGACGAAGATTTTTTTTTCAAATACAAATAAACAACCACCACAATCAGAATTAAGTTGTTTCTGTCCATAACCTTGCAATATAAAATACATATAACATTGACCGTCAAGAGTCCATACAAGGATAAAAACATTTTCCAAAATTGAAATGAAAAAAACAGCATCATCTTTAAAGATAACATTGATCATAACATTCATCGATAAAAGTTATATAAAAGCCAACAAACATCTTCCAAAGTTCAAACAACGATAAGCATCTAATGCGCATATAAACCATCTAAGGTTTCATAAGAGCGCATAAAAACATCTAATGTTCATACAAACTATCTAAGGTTTCAAAAGAGTCCATCAAAAAGTTTAATACGCATATAAACCATCTAAGGTTTCAAAAGAGCGCATAAAATATCTTCTTCAAATGTCTAAACAAATGTTGCAATACTTATATAAGCCCATGTTGACGTCCCGTGAACTTAACCCAACCCTCACCCTTATCCTCCTTCAAACACAACCAAATCTTCTTATGGTCAGTGCCTAGACTAAAAAGATGAAGTGCTACCACATACAACGGGCTTCCACACCGAAATTTCTCTAGTTTTTCAATGCAAGCACCCACCTCAGATTCCATGGGTTGTTTGTCCAAAGAATTCTGCGCATAAGTGACAACCTTAGACACTTCCTCGTCATTTACTAAACTTATTGGTTGAACACATTTTTGTTTTCTTCTTTGAGATTGAGAACGCGAAGAAGACTCTTGTACCGAAGGCAATGTTGCTAAACTTTGTTGCTCTTGTGTTTCTTGTATTTGAGGAGCGACATGTGTAGACAATGTTTTTGAACTTTGTTGCTCTTGTGTTTGGGGAGCAAGGCATGTAGGATTAGGAACAAAAAAGGTCGCCCTCTAACTTCCAATACCCGTGGAAGCAACTCCGTCAAAAAGTTGAACACAAAGATCTGAAAATAGTAGTGTTAGGACTGAAAAATCAGTATTAATTGTATTCGTCTTGAAAGTTAAAAATAGTCTATAATTGTAAAAGTCAGCGTGTTTGACTTTCTTATAGAAGTTTGACTTTGACTTGTCTTTGTTAGTTTGACCATATAAATAGTGATAGTCTTTGTAATTAGAAGTAGGAGAGCTCATTGTAAGATTTACGTACATAAATGAGAGTTTGACCAGAATTGAGAGTTTGACTTTCTCTCTCATTGTTCTTAATGTGTTCTTGAAGATTTATATCCAAATCTGCCATGGTTATGAAGATATGAAGATTGATCAGTAAAATGGACTCATCAATTGGTATCAGAGCAGGATGCAAGAAATCAGAGGTTAAGAAATCAATTTTTTTTAAGATAAGTGAAATTCTTTCTGAATTTTTTTTTGTTCTTCGTGTTCTTGATTTTTTTTTAGATTTTAATCCGATTTTTTCATAAAATCTTGTGTTTTCATGTTATAAAAATGATCATAATTCTCGAAATTGATTTTTGAATATTTGTTATTCACAAAATTTTGTGATTTGATCATTTTAAATCAAGATTTAATCGGTTTTTAGGGTTTTAAAATTTTTTCGTGTTCTTGAATTTTTTTTAAAATCAGTGTGTTTGATCCCTTTTTTTTAATTTTTTTTAGTTTTTGTGTTTTTTTAATAGATTTTAATCTTCTTTTAAATTTTTGGTGTGATTGATTTTTGTTAAACCGTCTAATATCAAGATTTTGGCCCAACCGGTTTAAGGCCCAACAGGCTAAAAAGTTCAATTGTACAAAGAAATCCAACTTGAGCGATGTGGTGTTTGTTCATCAGAATCTTGAGCGGAGAAGAGCTTAATCCGCATAAACCTTGAAAGAAAAGCTTCAATCGGATTCTAATCTTCATCTTGTTCTCATCTTTTGACCGGATTGATTCTTCTATTCAATCAATTTCAAGTCTAAGGCTAAACCGCACACCATTCAAGCGGTGTTGATCTAAACCGCACACCATTTGAGCGGTATTCATCTACACCGCACGTCGCTTGAACGGAGAAGAGGTAAACCGCTCACTTTTTGACCGGATTTCTTGAGCGGTTAAGGTACACCGGACGTTTTGCACAAATCAAGTAAGTGTTTAGGTTTTCAATTTTGAGCGGTTTATAACTAAACCGTACACTTTTTGTCCGGTATTCATGTATACCGATCAACCCTTAAGCGGACTTCTTGACCGGTTTAGGACTTAGAATTTTTTCAATCAGTGTTCTGTCCGGATTTCTAAACCGTTCAATTTCACTTATCCAATTTTAAATTTGTGTTCTGTCCGGTTTAGGTCTTCTAAATCAAAGTGTTTTATCCGGATTCATAAATCGCTCATCTTATTCCTCATTCTCATTGATTGCATATTCATTTGTTCAATCCTTTCCACTATCTGAGTTCTTAATCACACTTCATCGTGATCCATTTAGGATATTTTAAGAAGCCTTGTGTTGACAGGTTTAAGAATCTTGTGCTGTCCGGTTTAGCAACTAGTTGTGACCGGTTTATATTCTTGCTTGTGTCCGATTTAGATTGTTAACAGGTTTAGACTCATGTTGTTCTGTTTAAGCTTTTAGATTGTTAACAGGTTTAGACTCATGCTGTTCTGTTTAAGCTTTTAGATTGTTAACAGGTTAAGTCTCATGCTGTCAGGTTAAGATTTGCATTGTCCGGTGTAGATTCAAGCATTAACAAGTGATTGTGTTCACACACAGGTTCTGTGTGATTGTGCTTACTGTTTTTAATCAACATTTGTACTTCTTGCTTGTTGTTTGTGCTTACTGTTTTGAGCTGTTTAGTGTATTTTCAGGACAAAAACAGCAGCAGCTGTATAGTGATTTGTTTAGACTGAAACAGAAACAACAAGAAAAGAAGTAACAGGTTTGTTAGTGTGGAGACTGTTAAAGTCTGTCTAGTTCGCTGTTTCAGAGTTTGCTGTCTAGTAATAAGAAAAGAAGTAACAAGAAAAGAGTGCATTTTAAGCATTCTGTTTAAGCATTCTATTTTGTCTGATCAAGTTTAAGCATTCTGTTTAAGATTTGTGCTGTGTTTGCTATTTGAGTTGAAGCTTTATAACAGCAGCTCAAGTGTGATTTAGTATGTGTAGGTTTAAGCAGATTTAAGCAGGTTTATAGGTCTTGACAGCAGAGAAAAAGAAGAACAACAGCTTTGTAACAGCAGCAACAACGGAACAAGACTTGAAACAACAGTGTGCAGGTTATTTAGAAAGAATGAAGCAGCAGCAACAATTTTTTTTTCTGTTTTGATTTGAAACAGCAACTATTTTGACAGCAGCAGGATATTACACAGTGTTGATTGCTGGTTTGAGTTTGAGGTTTAAGCAGCAGCAGTTTTTGAGTTTCATTTCTGTTTTTAAAGTCTGAAACAGAAACAGGTTTGATAGTCAATATTGGTTACATTTTAGCTAAACAGGTACATTGTTTTAATATTGTGCATTATCTGTGCTTATGAACTTGAGGATTGGAACAGGCTTGGCTATATTGTTCAAGCTAGCAGCCTAACTGTGCTATTGATTTGATTGTTCAACTGTTTTGTGTCAGGTAAATCAAAGTACACTTTGGACGATTTTCAGGCATAGCAAGGATTGGTTTTGGACAGATTTAACAGATTTGAAAGCCTGTTGAATTGGCTTTGCTTTCGGGGATTAAGATCAAGTTACAATAGCCCAAGTGAAGCAACCGATAAGAGAAGCATACAAGTGGATTTTTTTTGTTCTACATCTGTATTGTAAAGTGTTGCTATTGTCTGGTTTGGACTAAATTTTTGGACTTGGATTATTGTTTTTGGACTATTTTGGTTTCTTAGTTTGTTTGTGTTTAGATTTTCTTTTGGATCATTGTATATCTGTTTTTGTGTGTGTTTTCAGTGTTTGTGTTTTTTTCTATTATTTTTGAGCTTAACTGTTCATATTTCTTTTATCTAATTTCACTGCATAGATCCTTAACTGATCAAATTTTTTTTTTAAATGGCAGATATTCTAATGAAGGAGAATCAAGAATTGAGAGCAAAGTATGCTGAGCTGGAAAAGAACTTTAAACTTCAGAATTATGTTAATGTGAAATGTAATGAAACTTTGCATTGAGAATATAAAGAAAAGATAGAAAAAGTTAAGGATGAATCCAAATATGAGTTAGATAAACTTAACAAATCCTTGGATAATATCACAGTAGAATTTGACAAAGAAAGAAAAACAAGGAGTCAATCTTATAAAGATTTGCACAACAAACTCCAAAAAGTTCAAATTGAACTAATTGCTGAGAGGAACTCTCCAAGGAGCAATTC